>NC_061093.1:27261847-27276847 GCF_015104395.2 Macrobrachium nipponense | reverse complement strand
ACTCCTCGTGACCTTTCCAGAGTGCTCTACATGAACTCTTGTTCTTTTGCCTGAGTTGGCTTTATGCCAGCACAGGTTCTTGCTCATGGAGCAGCCTGTTATATTGTATGAGGTTTGTGTCCTCTCATTGTATTATGTGACGCAGACGGGGGTTGTAGCCTCCATATACAATTACAATACAATTCAATACAGTAAAATAAAATAAAAGTGGATTTATAGTTGTGCAAAAATAGCATTATAATGAAATTTACAATAGAATAAAGTTTCCTAAATGAACTGTAATGTCACGAATATACCGCAAGGCTTGAAGTAGGGAATTAAGGCGATCCCGAGCCTAATCTAGAGAGAGATAACGCACAAAGGCCCCTTCGAACAGACTGAAGTTCGCATCTGTTGCAAACCTAATTCGACCGCTCCCCTCATCATGAAGAACAACACCAGCCCGAACCCGAACAAGAAAGACATAGCTGATACCGTTTACCTTTTCACCTGCCCGGAGTGGATGTACAGTTCCTCTGAAAGAAACGTACGTTGGACGATGGTCTAAGAAAGAGAGACCATGCGTTGGACACACTCCTAAAAGACGTCTGCAAGCCATCCATAATAATGGCGGCATTCACCAATACTTCGTCGACCTATACAGCTGCAAACCCACGACACAAGAATTGTTATTTAGCGGAAATTACCAACTTTATCTGTACAAAACACTGATTACAAAAACCAACCCGGAAGCGGAACGATCGCTCTCGTCTTGCAGGCGCCCTTTTCGAATCACCTCTCTCTCTCTCTCTCTCTCTCTCTCTCTCTCTCTCTCTCTCTACCTCCTTTCCCACACTCATATTTAAGTTTCGTTGGTTGCCATAACAACCAGAGTACACGGTTTTGTTTTCATTACAGTTCATTTAGAAAATTTTATTATTGTATTTTATTTTACTGCATTGTAATGCAATGTGTGGTCCTCGTATACTAATAAAACAACAGGACGCAGCAACGTATATGTAGAATTTCGGGGTGCTCTACGAGGGAGAGCCTGTGCTGGCATAAAACCAGCTCATTCAAAAACAACAGTTCATGTAGTGCACTTTGTAAAAGTAAATGGAACAAAGAGTAGAGCTTCGTTTCTTCTTCCATCACCTACATGTTGAAGAACGTTGTAGATTCAGGAAGCATTGTCAAACTCATAAAAAGTTTTTCAACAACCAGAAAGCCATGGAATATATTTAATATATATATATATATATATATATATATATATATATATATATATATATATATATATATATATATATATATATATATATATATATATATATATATATATATATATATATATATATATATATATATATATGATATATATATATATATATATATATATATATATATATATATATATATATATATATATATATATATATATATATATATATAATATATATATATATATATATATATATTATATATATATATATATTTATATATAGTAATATATATATATAATATATATATTATATAATATATCTGTGTAAGTATATAATAAAGCATATGTTCAGTTTTATATCCATGTATACATTTTATATTGACAATAATCAGAATTACATTCTTAAATGCGTGTTTCCAATTTATCCGGAATGTAAATAAAATAATTGTTGTATATTTGTATACTTTATTGACAGTTATCATCTGAATGTGCTGCAGACTGTATTTTATCATATTTTTTATTGCCTATCATCATATCCGTACATAAATACAGAGGTTATTCTATAAGAATTATAAACTGAAGTTTCTTGCTTTCCTTCATTTTATCGGAATATCCCGATAAATGCAACTGGTGGTTATATCGAAACGAAAATCCAACGTTATAACTGAACGATTTCCAAACTAAACCGAGTCGTATTTCAAGTAAAAAGAAGCGATGAAAAGTCAGACATTTATCAGTCTCAAAGGTTGAAGAGTTCTTTTCTTGAAATTTTAAGTTCCAGTATCTCATTCCGACTTGCTGAAACAAATACTACGTAGCTAAACAAATTCCTACCAAAATTCCACCCACCATATTAATCCGATATTTGCAGTCCATGTCCATTTACTATTTCTAACGAAAACTGAGCATAGTGAAGCCAAAATAAAACTTGAAGTCGATGAAATGTCTTTCAGCAGAGATACCTAAACTTCCCTTGTGAAGTAAACTAGACTGTCAGTTGTGATTCCCTCGAGAATGATGGTGCTTGGACCCTCGTGTACATCACCAGTGTCAGCTCTTTTCCACTGCCCCGGAGGGAGGACCACTGAGAGAGTTGTGGCGCCCTTGTGCACCACGGGCGTGACCAAGACGTCGTCTCCCAACAGAAATTCTGCAGGAGAAAATGATCTAAGCGTGACTGTTGTGTTCAGTGATGCGAGTGAATTCAAAACTGATTATATTTCATTGGTTATCACCTGGATTTGATTTCAGGGTAACTGAGTTATATTCAAAAGGTTGGTGGAATTGACTCAACATCTATTTAATATCCTCGTTAGTCTAGCAGCTTTTAAAAATCCTCACACTTACGCTGGTTAGCTGTAAGACAGGCTTCTAGTTCCGGGCACAGCCACCAGGTGGGTCTTGCAATAGGAGCTCCTGTCTCGATTGATTCCTGTGCCAATTGAAGGAACAAAGGCATTGCCTTCTCGTGGAGAGCAATCGCCTCTTGGCTCCTCTGCACCACCTGGATATGTCAATTATTGGCAAGGAGTTATTCCAACTTCTGTGATGCCGGAGGACCAGACTTTCAGGTCGCAGTGTCTGAATTTCCACAACATTACTTTTAAGCATATCTTAGTTTTACCAGACCACTCTCCTAGGGCTGGCCCGAAGGATTAGATTATTTTTACGTGGCTGCGAACCAATCGGTTTCTTAGCAACAGGACCCACAGCTTATTTTGAGCTCCGAACCACATTATATCGAGAAATGAATTTCTAATCACTAGAAATAAATTCCTCTGATTCCACTCTGGCGGCCGCGGGAAGCGAACTCGGGCTACCAGATTGATAGTCGAGTACGGAACCTACTTGTCCAGTGAGGAACTTTTGGAACAGTACATTTTGCTTTGATATTCTTTATTCAGTGCCGATGACCTTTCGTGTACGTATTCCCAAAATGAGTCTCTAGAATCAATTAATAGTACATATACTACGTATGTTCCTTTTAAACTGCTTCGTTCAAGTTTCTTCCTTTAACATTATATCGCAAAGGTAAGAAAATTGGACAGAAAATACTGAGAGTGAAGCAGAAACCCAGCAAGCAATGCTAAGTAAACTAGCTCGACCTTTTAAAGAAAATGAAAATTTTCCTTCTTCTTCTCACCTTTGTTGTCTCCTTTTTCATTTAAGGATATCGAATATAATAATAATAATGATTAAAATGATAGTGATAATATTGTAGAGAAAATCTACAATTTCTGAAGTTATTCTAATCTCTCTATGTTTATTTCCAGTGTTAAGGAAAATCTACAAAGGTTTCAAAAGATTCCGGTGAAACTTCACAGTAGCTCTATTGGGCGTATATCTTCAGTGCGACCTTTATATACTTCATGAAACCTATCATTTAAGCCATCAGTCAAGTTCAAATTAAATTTTTTACATTATGACGTCAGTGTCGAAATTCAGGTACACCCGGTAAATTTCCACAATGGAATTCGATTCATTATTATATACATGAACAATTTGGTTCAAGTTTATTTGAACAAATTCGCGTACTTACTTCATCGCCGAGTTTCCAGGGGGCGATTGAAAACTGGAGTCCCGGCAGGAGGGCATTAGTCTGCACCCACCTCACGAAGAGCTCGGGAGATGGGAGGAGAAGATGGTAAGCGTTGCCTCCAATCATGTCGGGCAGCACAAATGGATATCCAACCAGTCCTTATCCAGTTGGGAAAATTAGGGTGTTATCATCAAAGCTTGTAAGGTCACTAAGAAGTGGGTCAGCTATGAGGTATAACTCATTTTTGGGGGTTCTGACAACGTGAGCTATAAGTTCTCAACTCAGGCAGCGGGAACAAAGTGAAGTTCTTTACTCCGTAATACAGTTTCACTTGACTTCCCATCCCACCAATTTTAATGATTTTTTTTTTTTGGGCCCTTTGCTGTTAAATCTTAATGATGTTTGCCTAAGATAATTTTATCACAGCTAACATCACTCCCATCCTTAAAACCACCATAAAATTAATCTCTTGTCTAAGCAAAGAGCAATGATGATGTCTCCTAAATAAACTGGACAAAGACAAAATGACCAAATTGAATAACACTTTCTTACCAAGGTTAAGTGTGCTTGGGACAATGGACCTGAGGCCATTCAGTGACTCTCCCTCCCATATTGAATCCTTGTCTGAGAGCCTCATGAAATTCGGGTAAATCTGAGTACCCATGCCTATCTTAATCTCGGCCATTTCACCAAACTTCGTTATAGCCTCAGCGTATCTGTAAGTAATATGAGGTTAGTTGTAAGAACCAATGTGTAAAGTAATCTAAATCATTTTGCAGTCAATTTCTCATTCAAAGTAACATTTGTTATAGTTTTACTAAATTTTGGATATCACCATTGTCATAACAGATTGGCCTCCTTAACTTTTAACTTGCTGTGAAGTAGCCCTAGACAATTAAACCTTGCTTTTCTAAAACAGATTGCAACTACGAAACAACAGTAGAAAATTGAGTGCATACTTTTCTCAGTATTCAAATAGCCTTCGTCATACTTTGTTAATAGAAGTAATTGGTGCACTATATGGTTACTGACTCTACGGTCAGTTATTGCATGGGGAAGTTCCTTATTGGACCAGTGGTTTGCCTACCCATCTATTGATTTGGTAGCCAGAGTACGCTCTCTGCTGCTGCCAATGCGGAACCAGAGGAATTTATTTCTGGAGATTAGAAATTAATTTCTCTACATAATGTAGTTCGGATCCCACAATAAGCCGTAAGTCCCGTTGCTATGTAACCAATTGGTTCCTAGCCACGTAAAAAAAATAATCCTTCGGGCCAGCCCTAGGAGAGCTGTTAATCAGCTCAGTGGTCTGGTTAAACTAAGGTATATTTAACTTAATATTCATTTCACGGGGAAACTGAAATACTCAAAATCCACCAAAAGTTAATTCATGAGAAGATAAGCCAGTTAATGGTTTCATGACAATTCATCCAAATCCGTTTACCTGCTCTCAAGGTAATTCATTAACGCACTGACAGATTGAAGACAATCCTCCTCCCATTTCACTGAGAGAGGAAATAGCAGAGGCACTAGTGAAACTGATGTTAAGGCTTCTTTGGGTCAGCTGTCATCCTCAGGTATCAAGGGCCTTCATTTTGACTGTGTTCAGGTGCCATTGCTTCACACAAAACAGTATTCTACTTGTCAAGACTCCATTATGTAATTGACCCAAAATCTATTAAGATGTGTAGGCATATGTACTACACTTTTTTGTGCTGACCATACTATTCTGTGCTGATCAACATGTGCAAAAGCACACTCTTAATACACAACTTGTAATCATGGAGTGGGAGCTACTGAATAAAGAAATATAACCTACATGACATTCCCAGAATTTCAGCATAATTCTAAGCTAACCTCACTGTGAAGATATTCGGCCAAAACTCCCTAGGAGCATTGAGAACGTAGTCCTTTGGAAGGAAAGAGGCTTCCCCAGCATCGAACTTGAACGAGTCGACGCCCAGAGCTTCCCTGAGGGCCTCTAGCCTCTGAATCCACCATGAGGCGGCCTCTTCGTTGGTGAAATCCACCATACCAGCTTTCCCATTCCACCAGGTCGTCTTTTCGGTCACACCGGCTTCGTTCTGAGATGTTCAGGGATACAAAAGCGATAAATTAATTAGATAAATGCTTCCCCTACGCCGTTTGTTTCTTTTAGGCCCCGTCCACACGACCGAGCTTTGCTCGACTAACTTTATTCGATGTGACGTCAGAAGCGGAGAAACCGCGGCAAAGTTCTGACTTTTCACGCTGTTTCTCCGCTTCTGACGTCACATCGGACAAAGTTCGTCGACCAAAGCTCGACCGTGTGGACGGGGCCTTAAAGAATAAAAACGTTAAGGGCTCGGCACTGTGAAAGGTCAAAGTTTTAGAAGGAAAAATGGCGTTTGGCCACACCACATAATGGTAGTTTTACAAATAGCTCAGTCGCTTAATTTGACAAGGAAATACAAATGATGAGAACCTGCTGAGCTTTGCAGATAAAATATTTTCCAATTGTTAAATGGAAAATTATATTTTGTGTTTTAAATGTTTTACAAAAAAAGCTATTCTGACATTATTTTGCTACTGCATTGTTTATGAAAACTTTCAAATAAAGTTATAGACAACAGGCAAGAAGGCATCAGAGAATTTCAGAGATACTAGGTATTCGGTTGCTTTGTAATTTCAGTTTTTCAGTTCTTAGATGTCAGCCTACGACATTTTTGGGGAAAAGGACGAACATTCATCCGTGTTGATTCTTATTTTCATATTTATCACAGTAAAATATGCCAGTAAAATATGCCTTTGAATACATTTGATGACAGTAATTGTAAACAGACATTTAACTTCAAAAAACAGACATTTGACATCCTTTGACATTTGTCAGAAATTGTGTAGACAGGGATTCAGATCATGACATTCCCATTTTGCTTTGACACCAAAGTTACGTTCTCTGGATTCGCGGATTTCTTTCTGGACCATATCTACCCATTATTCGCAGGAAATTTGCCTATTTGCAGTATTTTTCTATGAGAAATATCCACAAATTCCTGGTTTTTTTTATCAATTTCATCATAAAATGCACTTTTTTCAAAAAAAACTATTTTAAAAAATGTGTAAAAATTTTTCTTGAGTTTTAACTAACAAAATAGGGCGTTTTCAGCATTTTAATTGGGGTTCCAACTATTCGCGGATTTTAATTATTCGCGAATACTGGGGGACCACTGTATTCCTCACACCGTTGAGCTGTGGAACAGTCTACCTGAGGATGTTGCACAACTGGAACCTCAAAAGCTCCATTGCAGATGCAAAGCATTATTACCCTAAACATTTCGCCTTGAATTTTAATAATTTATTTATATATTTTACTATTTACAAAATTTATTCGTGTATAATTTTTTTCTTAACTCTGCTTTTTTCCTTCTGTATTTCTCATTACCTTTTATTATTCACTCTACTGAACACCATATTCTTTGGAGGCTTGAATTTCGAATCAGTGACCCTTCTTGGTTTGTTCCATAATAGGCTTCATCTGAATAATAATCATGATAACAAGAATGTGTTAAAACTAAGGGAACCTGATATTCACGCAAATAGAGCCCAAGATCAAGCAAATTTTGTCGGATCATATATGATGAGATTTCCGCTTGGTCACTGATTCAGTGTCAGACAGGTAAAGGTAGCCCTTTTATTAACTTTTACATCAGGTTGGAATGAAGACATTTCCGGTATATTTAGATATATAGAAATATTACAGTTTGTATCGAATGAGTTTGTACACTCATATGCTATGCTTAGCTGAATTTACGACATAACTAAATATAATATAATATATATTATATATAATATATAATATATATATATATAAATATATATATATCTATATATATAATAATATAATATATATATAACTATTTATTATATTCATATATATATCTATATAATAGATATATATGTATATATATAATATATATATATATATATATTTTATATATATATTATATATATATATATATAATATATATCGATATATATGGATATAGTTATATTATATATATATATATATTATATATATAATATATATATAATTTCTAACTAAATTTACGACATAATAAATTTAGTGATGAGACTTACATCATTTTTAGCATCGGCTTCCTGTTTTAGCCAAGTATCAAGAGTCTCTCTCTCTCTCTCTCTCTCTCTCTCTCTCTCTCTCTCTCTCTCTCTCTCTCTCTCTCGTCTCTCTCAATACATCCTGGATAGTGAGAGACAGACAGACTATATACTTTGATGAAACAGGAAATTCGTGATAAAATCACCATCGATTTAGATCACTCAAAAAATTGAAAACATGCATGTTCGACAAGCGAAGACTGAAGAGCCTATGTACTAGTTAACGAAAAATAGGACAGTGGCATGTACATAAGCCAAGTTTAAGAAAAGTTTTAAACCTTACTTTGATCAAGTATCCCTTCTCATCAGCGACACGAAAAGTTTCGCAGTTATCGTTGATGAAAGGGTGCGTCCAAAGAGTGACCCTGAAGTTGTCATTCTGAAAAAAAACCAGGAAAATTAAATTGATGATTACGAATTCATAGGAAAATAAAGGATGAGGAAAGAAATTTGTAAAAAATCTGATATCAGCTGTGGCCACCAGTACCACAAAGTTTTAATATCATTTTTTAATTGGTGGTTTCACAGTCATCCTATTCGACTTAGTGGTTTTTATAGTGTGGGGTTCCGGGTTGCATCCTGCCTCCTTAGGAGTCCATCACTTCTTACTATGTGCGCTGTTTCTAAGAGCACACTCATCTGCACGAGTCCTGGAGCCTCTTCAGCTTCTAGTTTTTCCAGATTCCTCTTCAGGGATCTTGGGATCGTGCCTATTATTATTATTATTATTATTATTATTATTATTATTATTATTATTATTATTATTATTATTATTATTCAATAACAAAAGATAAGAATTATATGAAAAAGATGAGAATTATACGAAAATCCAGAGTAATATTATAATTATTATTCAGAAGATAAACACCCTCGTCATATTGAGCGAGCTCACTGGGGCCAATGACTCGAAATTTAAACTTCCCAAGAATGTGGTGTTCATCTGAAAGAAGTTATAGAAGATACAGGGAAATTTTAAAAAGGAGATATCTTAAATTAATAAGTAAAAAGAAAAAGAAATTTTTTAAAAATGAGTGAAATAGAAAATAACGATTCGATACGGATTATAAATAAAAGAAACTTTCCAGGGGTAAGGATCACTTTGAAAATAGGCGTTAATTCGGTCACTGATGATAACGAGAACCTGGGGTTCCAATCTTTGCCAAAACAGAGAAATCCTGGAGGCTAAGTGACTCTTTTTCGCTTACTCTGGGAGTAAGCCTACAAACTACTTTGTTGTTGTTGGAGGAGTATGAAAGACTAAAAAGGTCTGAAAAAGGTGTTTTGTATTGAGTTAAAGGTACAAGAATTTTAGGATATTTATGATTTATTCATTAGAATGAAAATGTAAAAAATAAATAATGTGCATGTTAAACGGTACAGAGACATTATTTCTAATAAAACAGCGTATTTATTTTAATTTTCGTTGGTGAAACAACGCTCTATTTGATCGTAGATTCGAACACGCGCCCCGAGTAAGCTGGAGGTCAGATCACGGCATGTTTGCCTTTAAAAAGGCCATGCTTTGGAATTCAATCTCCCCTTCTTTTCTCCCCGATCTGGTCCATGAATTTTTGTTGGTGAATCAACGCTCTATTTCATCGTAGATTTTAACACGCGCCCCGAGTAAGCTGGAAGTTGGATCACGCCTTGTTTAGCCTTTGAAGGCCATGTTTTGGAATTCAAAATCTCCTTTTCTTCCCGATTCCGTCTAAAGACTCGTCATTTATAAATGATCCTGACAATGATAAGAGCGATTCTCGAAGGAGCTCCGGCTCGCGTGAATATATTTCTTTGACTCGTTTATTCACTCTTTTATGATTTCATGATTGTGAGAAAAAAGTGCACAAATACATACAATTTTGATTAACCAAAGTTGAATAAACCAAAAGTTTAATCAACCAAAGTCTAATAAACAAAAAGTTTAATGAGCCAAAGTTTAATAAACCAAAAGTTTAATAATCCAGAGGTTTGATAAACAAAAAGTGCAATAAACGAAAAGTTTAAAAAAGCCCAACATTTATTAAATTAAGGTTTAATAAGCCAAAAGTTTAATAAACCAAAGTTTAACAAACCAAAAGTTTAATAAACCAAAAGTTTAATAACCCAAAAGTTTGATAAACCAAAAGTTTGGTAATCGTAATGTTTAATAAACTAAAGGTATAATAAACCAAAGGTTAAATAAATAAAAAGTGTAATAAACTCAAGTTTAATAAACGTAAAGAAGCAAGCAAAGTACGCCTGGCTATGCATCTGACTAAATAGATAAATCGCCATTTAAATCGACGGAGATGATAAAGTTTCGTGTTCTCACTCCAAAAGAAATTATTCCGTCCAGACAGAAGCAAACTTACATGAAGGTCGTCCACCATTTTCTTGGGGTCAGGAAACTTGGCGGGATCGAAGGTCAGGTCGCCGTAGCATGTCTCCCAGTTGTCGTCAATCTCAATCTGCCAACATATTAATGTATGAATTACTCTTGGTGTAAGATTATGCACAAGCTTTATATATATATATGTGTGTGTGTGTGTGTTTGTATGTGTGTACGTATGATTATGATTATGTTTATTGTGTGGTGGTCTTTAGGCCATTACATGATACATATATATACTTGCACATACAGTGGGCCCCCCATATTCGCGTTCTCCATATTTGCGGACTCACACATCCACTGACTTCTCTCTGGACCATATCTACCCATTATTCACGGGAAATTCGCCTATTCACGGTATTTTCCTATGAGAAATGTCCACAAATTCCTGGTTTTTTTATCAATTCCATCATAAAATGCAGTTTTGTGATAAAACTATTAAAAAACCAGTATCAAAATTTTTAGTGAGTTTTGCTTGAGTTTTAACTACAAAATAGGCCGTTTTAAGCTTTTTTTTATATGGGTTCCAACTATTCGCGGGGTGGGGGGTGGTTGAGGGGTCTGGTACGTATGCCCTGCAAATACGGGGGACCACTGTATATATATATGTGTGTGTTACAACAATTTTAATAAAGGGAAGCAACAGCTAAACAGCAATGTAAAACGCCGAAAATAAAATGCAAAAACGGACAAAAACTTGAGAATTTAATTAATAAAAGCACACAAACTGGTCCCTACCATACCTGGCTGTAATTGAAACCATTTCTTTTTATATTCGCTGCAAATTCCCTGACTTTTGTGTCGTTAATATCCTTGTGATATTCAGCCCAGGTAGACCATATAGGGTCCTGGAACATTCTCAAGTCTGGCATTCCAGAAGGATTCTTGAAGAACTTGGAATAACTGCGTGTGTGCACCTGTAAGTAGACAATGATTTGCAACAGTAACATTATGCTTTTTTCATATATATTTCTCCTTTTTTTATATATTTCTCCTTATATTAAGGCCATCAGTGTACATCACACGGTGCATTGCAGTTATTATTTTAGGATCTTTGCAGCATCCCTTCGGCCCTTAGCTGCTAACCCTTTTACTCCACAGTAATTTCCACCCCATCGTAACAATGGTTTCTATTCATTATTTTCAGTGTGGAGTGACCTCATAGGTCTCAACGCTGGGCCTTTGGCCCAAATTTTATATTACAATTCCCGTTCCTTATATGAAGGCATATTTATCTCTACCAGTTTTCCAAGACCAAGTGCAGAGCTTAGAAAACTGGGAGGAATTTTCTAAAAACTAGAGCACATTTTCAGACACGTCACTTATATTACATTCCAGAAAAGTGGATAAGAGAAAATGCAAGACCAAAGTAAAATCGACAAAGTGTGGAAAGACTTACTTCCTTGACGTCATTTCCTGTACAAACATAATAAGTGAGTTTTAGACTGTCTCCTTCCTGGGATGAAAATGGAGCTTTATGTTTGGCGCTGAGGCACAGCCGGTCAGCCACTAAATCCAGGTTGTGGTCGGGTAGACTGACGAAAAGGGGCGTTCCCTCCTCCACCTGAATTTTAAAGATATCTAAATTCTTACCAGAGTAAAAGGGAACATTATTCAAACTGGAATTAAATGTATCACGACAAACTACCACATTCTTCCGTAATACAAATCATTGTTCTTTATTTTAATGGTTCGTTTCCTTTTGGCTCGTGTTAGTGGACATTTGCAGGTCCTCACGTACGATTAACGCTGACTTATATATATACTTGCTGACATGGTCATAAATATAAATTAATGTACTTAATAACAATAACTAAAGAAAGAAAGAACACATTGGTTTTACTACAGAAAAGAAACGAAGACTGACGATCCCAAACAAAACATAAGATTTTAATGAATTTAACCTGAAAGCCTGGCAATCAAGAGATTTCAATCATTCTCCCTAAGCGAGAACATCAGCTATTGTAATAAGATTTAGCAGTGGGAACAGAATTTCAAGTTGAGTTTTATAATGAGTTGAAAATGAAAAGTATAATGACCGTATCCTACCCTGATAGCAGCCCCTTGCGAGGATACCCAGTACGCCTCTGCAAGACACTGCAGCCAGCCGTGGCCAATGGCAAAAGGCGTTTCAAAATGAGGAACATTTTCCAAAGGCCACGAGTGGGCGTCTTGTTCGCCGCCGCCATACCTGTAATGAAATCTGCGTTTAACAAATAATAGTTAATAGCCAGTTCTCAAAATATTCAGTTAGCTTATTTAAACAATTCATCCCTTTCAGTGAAATCACTGGCTAGTGCGGTTGGTAGCGTGCTAGTCTTGTCAACTCTGGCCTGCGTTGGCTTCCTGTCAGGGAGTCAGCCCAGCAGTGATAGTGGTTACTCTCATGAAGGAAGCAATGGTGGAGGTTCTGGTTACCCGGCTGGTGGAGGACTGAAACAGCTAACTTTTAACTTTAAGAAAAATAGATGACTTCGTGAGGAGAAAAGGACGTTGCTATGGCAATGCTGGGTCATCTCTGCTATTTCCTCTTACTTGGTCTCTGGCAAAATCACACACACAATATATATATATATATATATATATATATATATATATATATATATATATATAGATATTATATTTATATATATATATATATATAAGTATAAATATATGTATATATATACTATATTATATATACCTATATTAACACCCATAAGTTCCTCGTTGGACGAGTTAGGTACGTGCTTGACTACCGATCTCAGGGTCCAGGTTCGATTCGCAGCTCTGCCAACGTGAAATCAGAGGAATTTACTTCTGGTGATAGCTCCTTTCTCGATGTAGTTCGGATCCCACAATAACCTGTAGATCCCTTTGCTACGTAACCACTTGGTTCCTAGCCACGTAAAAGTATCTAATCCTTCGGGCCAGCCCTGATAGAGCTGTTAAGCAGCTCAGTGGTCTGGTAAAACTAAGATATACGTACTTAACTATGAACCACACCCATAAGAAACAATTTTAACCACAACATGTCCGGTTATGAAAGCTGCAAGGTCTTGTAAAAAGTCGAAAGCTTCTTGGGTCTGTTCCTTAAGGTTCTCAACAAACCACAGATTGATCGCACCTTACACGACAGCTTTGTACAACAGAGTGTTCTAAGAAATGTTTACAGCTTGTGAATACGAAGTGTGATTGATACAGCGAAGAGCAAGGGTAGGAAAAGGGCGAAAGGAAGCCTTGGCATCTCACCAGTGTCCATCAATGATCACGCAGTCCTTGAGTTCCGTGAGATTTGAGGCCACCCAAGAGACCTTGTGACAATGCTCCTCTTGAGTCACCACCACCTTGGCGACTTCGAAGTCCAGACAATAGTCTCCTTCGGTACAGTTCACTCCCTCGGCGCCCTCGGGCAACGTGAGACCCCAGTCGATGTTGACAAAACCTGCAGGGAATTGTTTTACAAGTTAATAACACATATACGTCAACGTGTGCACACACTCTCACAGAGCAATGCAAAAAGATTAGATACGTTATTAACTTGATAAGCAAGCTCGCAACGAATGGGATATCATTTGCTACAAAATACAACATTGCATAGGTATATAATGCGAATATTAAAAGAAAGTAGATGAATGTAAATCTTTGCCATGATTCCAAAGGGGCAGTTACTGACAGTGGCGTTGAAGTCAGTTTCAGCAGTTGTGGATTCAGTTTACTGTCGAGATTGTCTTGGGGATAAAAGAACTTACAAGTACTTATGTCTCATGACATACTCTGGCTGTCAGGGAATAAGTTTTTGGGTTCAGGGTGCATGTACATCCCAAGGAATTGAAGATAAATGATTAACTATACACAATGTCGGAAGAATGAAAATGGGTCTCTACTTGCTGCAGTCTGAACCTATGCACGGACAGCAATGTTTAATATCTGCTCCTCGAAAGGAAAACTACTTTTAAAAAGTCACGTGAAGCAGTATAGAATCAGTACTTACTTTGTCTTTTCAGTTCTAAATCATTCTTCTTTTTTTTCGCTTAGTAAAAAAAAATTCATAGACCTGCCTGTCATCTTGAACGAAAAAGTCTTGAAAATTCAAAGTAATAATTTCTGCATACGAAGGAGAAATACTCCGATAAACTTCAGGAACTTTCGCATAAATATTTGTTATGAAACTTTTTTCTTTTTTGCATCAGGAAATACAACTTCAGTATAAAAAAAAAACTTAGTTTCCGAATTACTCAGATTTTTAGGCACCGAAAAAAGAGAAATAGGAGAAATAGACATGATCATTTAATAGCTGATGGCAGTAATTTCTCTTCAGATGATTCTAATGATAATTTCATACCGTTTGGGTGAACGACGCGAATTAGATCCTCATCCATGTCGAAGGAATTGTATTCTGTCTTCGCTGTCACGAGAGAAGGGCTGACTGGCCTCAACCAGATCCCCGTGGCACAGATAACCAGCAGGTATAAGACCACAGTTCTAGCAGCAGAGGGAATCATAGCTTCTTATTTTCACTCATCCAGCTTTTCGTAGAATATCGCAGATCGCCTGTGGTCGATACGCTGAGGTCTTGAAAGGAAACAAGAGAAGCAGAATTTAGAATAAGTAGCAACAGTGGAGGGCAACCAATTTATATTATTATTTTGTCATTTTCAAAACCATTTTTCTGTTTTATTCTTATCTTCCCACGAAAAATACGAATAAAACAAAGAAGAAGAACGTAGCAACAAGATGGCGATCGTTGCAGTTGTT
>NC_061093.1:27254347-27256847 GCF_015104395.2 Macrobrachium nipponense | reverse complement strand
CACATCCCGGGTGAAGGGCGTTCGTTGTTACCCCTATATCAAAAAGAAGCAAAAGCGGTCATGAAATACACTGCATTGACACAAGCATCTCTCATTACCTGAAAGACTTCATATGATTTTGATTTAGGAGAAAGGGTTACCTATGCATTAGTTATAACAAGTGGCATTTGAACCTGAAAGTCACTTGTGAATAAAGTAGGAATAAACCTCTCTCTCTCTCTCTCTCTCTCTCGAATCTCCTTTCTTCTCTCTCTTCCTCTCTCTCTCTCTCTCTCTCTCTCTATCAGGCTATGTTCTACGATGTCTGCAAAGGAAGTTGATCAACTGCTTATCAAAAAAGTAATTTCGTCTCTATAGTAGCTATAAAGGAAAGGATGTTCTGATGCAGAAATTCGAGATTAATAAGTGGCAAAAACGATATTTTTTTCCTTTCTGGTTGACTTATCTCACACCACATTAACTGATAGCTGGGTCAACGTGAAGCATGTCACAACTAACACCTAATGCTTATCATTACCGAAGGTTTTAATACTGGTATTCTCTTTATACGCACAAAATTCATGATGTAACCTATTGCATACAACAGAAACAGCTTACAGGGGAAACTTTTAATTAAGCTTACAAGTACAATTACATTTCTACAAGCAATCAGAGAAATAGTTTGCTATACATTTGTCACACGTTACCCAGACAGCTGTGCAATTGCAGAGCGACTGAGAGGTAAAGAAAATATTACTTGCGACCTTCGGAATAAGTGAGATGGATGCAGGGAAAGGAAGGAGTTGCTCTTAGCAGTAAGTCATTGAAAATATTTCGTTGACTAAACCCTTTGACTAGTGTTAGCAATATCTCCTTAAATTTGAGTCATGAAGAATTGAATGACACAAAAACACAGTGAATTATACATCAGTCACTTCGACTATAGCTGTTAGGTATGGTAGGTTAACTGATCATTGGCCAATATCAAATCAGGCCCCGTAGGGGGTAGTGCCGTCAGTGCACCTTATGCGGTGCACAGTAGGCATTACTTAAGGTTCTTTGCAGTGTGGCCTCGGCCCCTAGCTGCGACCCCTTTCATTCCTTTTACTGTACCTCCTTTCATATCGTCTTACTTCTTACTTTCCACCCTCTCCTAATAATTGATTCATAGTGCAATTGCGAGGTTTTCCACCCGTTACACCTTTCAAACCTTTTACTCTCAATTTTCGTTTCAGCGCTGAATAACCTCATTGGTCCCAGTGCTTGGCCTTTGGACTAAATTCTATGTTCAATAAATCAATCAGTCAATCAATACCAAATCAGGTGCCTGAGTGCATTCTTGAAACCTTTTTTATGATGTTGCATGGCACAAATAAATTGTGAATACGTAATTATAACTTAGACTATATATGTCACTGTAGCCTTAAATACAATTGCAAAAAACTGAAGTATCCTCCTGAATTGGTTTATGCCCAATCATCCTCCTTAATACCTCAGAATACTGTGGAATAAAATGATGCTTTAACTCGCAGTTCCTTACCTGTATCTTTTAGTCTCTCAGCCAATTCCACCGTGAAAAGGATATTAGCTAATTTGGTCTGTCCGTAACTGGCCCAAGAGCCTGGATAGGGTCTCTTCTCATAATTCAAGTCTTCTACCACGAAATTCTTGCATAAGTAATGACCATCTGAGGAGACGTTGACGACCCTGCTTGGTGCACTTTTCTTCAGGAGATCTGTAATGTGGTTGAGATGCTGGTTCAGTAAAAATTTACGTTTTACTGAAATCCATAGAAATTGAACAGCCATGCTATACAAAAATAAAAACACAGCAAAAGCTAAGTTTCCTGACATTATAGAACTCGGGTGTGGTTTAATCCCAGTTGTAGGGAAGCATTATATATATTATATTTACTAAAATCTGGAAAAATTTTGTTTTTATTTAATCTTTCCGGGAGTACATTCTCTCCCTCTGTCTGAAAGAGGGAGAGAATGTACTCTCCGAAAGCTTAAATAAAAACCTTCAGATTTTTTCCAAATTTTAGTGGGCTTCCTACAACATAGTATTTTAGTGCACGGATACAATGTTTATGGGTTTTATAAAGATATACATATATATATATATATTATATATATATATACATATATATATATATATACATATATATATATATATATATATATATATATATATATATATATATATATATAGACAAATTCCACGTACACGAAAGAGTAACAATGGAGTCCTGCAAGGCCTTTCGACTTCTTCTTTCTCTTTCCCTCGTGGAATTTGTCTTTATATATGTAGTCATCACGTTCCATATATAGTTTTACACACACACACACACACACACACACATATATATATATATATATATATATATATATATATATATATATATATATATATATATTGTATTATTCATGTCAATTTGTCTACAACAAAGCATTTACGTACGTAATTTACATAAAATCTATAATATATTTTCATTAAGGTTATTATAAGCATTACTTTTGCC
>NC_061093.1:27231847-27249347 GCF_015104395.2 Macrobrachium nipponense | reverse complement strand
ATGTCCAGTGATTTTTTTATTTCTATAGATTTTTTACATCATTCCAAGCACTAGAGGAACTATAAGGCCCTCTTACGGAATTTATGTCCAGGGAAAACATCGAAAAAACAGCATCTGACACTTTGAAGACTTTGCTTCAGGATTAAAAGTCATGGCATTATATAATAAAAGTCGGGCATCTCAATTACTTAAGAGATATTGGAGACTTGAAGATGCTTCATCCTCGGTAACCCATAGATATCAGTGCCTCGAAAAGGCAGGGACATGAATTTCAGAACAAGTAACACAGAAATCAGGAATAAAATAAGAGAGATAAAGATAGAGAGAGAGCGATGGAAATCCGATAAAGGAAAACTAACTGCAAGAGAAAAGGTCCAACAAAAGATTCTCAGATTTGGATATAAAGAGAAAGTGAATGAGATCGGTAAAGATGAAGACCAATTTCGGTGAAGTCTAATAAGCAAGATATGATTAAGATAAAGAAATAAATAAGGGTAGTCGTAGTCCACATACCTGCTGAAGAACCAGTGACTATTGCAGTTTTTCCATCCAATAATCTTTTCGAAGGACAAACCCCAGACTGTCTTTGGTAGATGACCCGAACAGCCACAATTAACGAAATAATTCCAACGATCCAAAGCCACATTGTTAACGTATAATATCCTGCAATAGATAATTACATGAACAGCTAGAACACCCTGTATATTGTACCTCAATCATCTATTGTATGTGTATCAAACCTAGATAAATCATGCGATAAGTGTGTGTGTGTGTGTGTGTGTGTGTTCGTGTGTGTACATTACATGGAATTTGTCAGGAAAATTGTGGAACGGAATTCTGGTCTATCGGTGGTGATGGAAGGTCAATATATAGATGTATGTGTGGGTATAAGTGTAAGTTCATGAAATGGCTTAAGACCATTTCCAATTGTTGCTAATTATTATTAAAGGGAAAACGGTTTCTTTTCCAGTTTGGTTTCTGTAATGAGAGAGAGAGAAAAACATTGCTCATTATTAATACTTATTAACTCGATTTAGAATAAAGAATGATTCTTAATTTTTGCCACCTATTTCAATACTTCAAGTCATTAACCGTAATATATCAGATCATTGTATCCTCCCACAGTGCAATTCGGCTAATACAATTAGGCTTAAGCGCTCAAAAAACTCGTTTATAAACCTGAAATAACATCATTTTGAAACTCACTCTAAGAACAAGTGGAGTGATTCATGTTGAACAAGTTGTTATTCTAACAAATCAACAGCAGGTGCTAAATATAATGGGGTCATTTCATACTTCTCACTTCTCTTAAAAAGTGAACTGATTAGCTTTTCTCCCTCTCTCCTTCTTCTAAAACTATAGAAAATCAAAATCCCAGCTCTTCGAATTTCATAACGTGAACGCGTCGTTGCTATACGAAAAATCAGTGGACTTGAACTCTACCCGTATCTTTATTATCTTCGCTTCAAGTCATAGACTGATTATTTATCACCTTCCAACCAAGTATGTCACTTTTATCTAACCATTCACCTGTGCGAGATCCTCAATGTAAAAGTCATTATGACAAAGTGATAAATGGTGACAGTGGTTATGATCTATTGTTTTATGAAACTGTATTTTCACGCGTCTGTTATTAATGTATTAATCGTCCTTGTAGTGTAGATCATAATACTCAAGGGTGAAACTGTAGTTACTTAGTGAAGGAAATAAATATTCACTGTATTGTAATGGTATTGCGCCGTTACCTTGGTCTACTATTTGAATTTTAATCAGCTTGATATGGGCCCTTATCTCTCTTCTCTCTCCGGGCTTAAATCTCTCTCTCTCTCTCTCTCGTCTCTCATCTCTCTCTCTCTCTCTCTCCCTCTCTCTCTCTCTCTCTCATTGGACTTACATTTCTACCAGTCATCTATCTACCTCTTGAAACGACTCCTGGGTACTGAATTATACCTTTGTCATCAACTCAGCATTCATAACATTATATCTGCTGACTACGACGAATAAAATGAACATAGGCTGTTCTTTTTACTCCAAATATTACTCTCGACTTTGAAACCCACCCGAGGTGGACCACTTTCTCATCTTACAGATTTCAAGTCTTTCAGTGGAAACTGCATAAAAAAATTTAAAAATCGAGAAAATCAGAGGTCGTCGTGGCCATCTGATTGCAAAGCTCTAATGCGTATAATAATCACTAGAATGTCGGTATTGGGAATCATTATACAAAAGTGTAAAAATTTCAGTACATGAAATATTGAGAAATTTATCACCTATAGCCATGGAACCAGAGGCGTCATTTCTGATTTTTGTTGGGTGGGGGGGGGGGGGGGGGGGGTTGGGGGGGTAAAGACAGTTCGGCGAGCGAAGCGAGCCTAATTTTGGTGTGTGTGTGTGTTGTGTGTGTGTGTTTTTTTTTTTTTTTTTGAAGCCACATGAGCAAGGTATTTCAGCGAAAACTATATACTGTTTGTTTATCTCATTATCACTGGTAGCTAGTAGACAGAATATGATCAAGAAACGTAATACTTCCGAGAAATTTCATATATTTATGATTGCATTTAAAAAAAAAAAACATGCTGTTACTTCTTGGGGCTTGGGGGGTGAGGGGGCAAGTTGAGGTTGGGGGTAACTTGATTCTTGGGCGGGGGGGCAGTTGCCCAGCCTCTCCCTCTCCCCCAAATGACTCCCCTGCAGGGAACTGATATGCAAGACATTTGCAGATTTCATGTTAGAAAGGAAAGAACCTATTTCATGTTAAGTATTAAATGATGGTGATGCTGGTGAATGGATAACAGAAAATGGTATGGACCTGAATAAAAATAAATCTTATTCTGGCTTGCCATGAATTGAGTAGTAGGTCGGGCAGCTGATATTGGGTCATGGTTTAAATTCAGTCCCTACAAAAACTGCACCAGAACTGAAACGCATGAAAGTGAGCAGACTATACAAAGTATTTTCTTGCGGTTGAAAGTTGCCAGTTGAAAGAATGAAAAAGGAATATTGTTCTGGTTGTATTGGTTGTAGGTAATCAAAGTCTTTCATATTTCTGAAGTCACTGCGTTATGAAAATTCAAATAATTCAGTTACGGAAAAGGTTAACTTCCTTTTTGGCCTTCGACCTTTCAGTATGATGTAAGCTGTGGTTTCGCTCAAGCATGTTGGCTTCAATAGTGGATTATAGATATTAAGTGTTAGGTCTCTACCTCATATAGTACGAAAGTCCAATTGTTTCATGGCTATTTGACTGATCTTCGTCTCAAACTTCATATCTGCAACGCTGATGAATCATGCATGGGAATCTGACGTTCAAAAGTTACTGCGGAATTAAATTTTCATCTGACCATTAACCCCCTATGTGGACCTGATTTTGACTTTAACCTGCATAAGTTAACAGTTAGGACTAAGGGTAATTTCCTTCTTGACCTTTACCCTTAAGTATGACCTAAACCCTTGGCAGTGAAACCAACCACACACATTACACGGCACCAGAAAGAAAGTAAAATCTCTCTCTCAAAAACAAAAAAACAAAATAGGGCCAAGTACCTCACGTTCCCTTCTACATTCCAGTTTTATTGGGGTCAGGAGACTAGTTACACCATTACTGCTAATACAAAACAGACTTACAAAGTTCACATTAACATTTAAAAAAACCTTATAAAGAATAAACTAAACTAAAATCATAATATTCTGGAACTTCAACATATTTGTTAAAGGTAATGAATTAACTGGTGGTGTGTGACAAACTGACAACACAAGTTTAGATGATGTCATGCCCATACAATAGACGCAAATTTGCAATTACTTACACAGACATTCTTATATAATATTCATATTTACTATATAGTGATGCTGGAAATAGTAAAGCGACAACCGGGTGTCACATATCTTATATGCAAGGTATATACATACTCTCCCTTATTCTATATATCTTGCTTATATGTAAAGAAGTTCCCACACTGGGATGTGTTTTATCTTCAGTTCTAGTTTCAATCCATTATTTCTTGCCTGGTTTTCGTTTAACGTAAATAAGTTACTGTCTACTTTTGTTACGCCGTTCAGTATTTTGAATGTTTCTATTAGTTGTTCTCGCAATCGTCGTGTTTCTAAGCCATACATGTTCAAGCTCTGTAGCCGTCTTCGGTAACCTATTTGCCTGAAGGATGGAATTAACTTTGTGGATCTTGCTTGTACCCTTTCTAATCTATTTATATCCTTTCTTAGTGTTGGTGACGAAAACTACTGCATATTCAAGATGTGGTCTAACGATGATGAGTACAGCAGCAGCACCGTTTCCTTATTTCTGTTTCCGAACTGCCTCTTCATATATCCCACTATACTCTGTTTTTTTCCATCTGTCCATCCGCCTGTATTGTGTTTGTATGGTAACACTGCGTCCCGGGCTTTAGATAGTTACATTGAGCTTACATTCAACGAGTATAATAATATTCTATTTCGAATATTAACGGTGTAATTCGCATACAGTAAATTATTGAAACACTTTTCAGTTGCAAGTGTACACCCAGATATCCTTTTAATTACCTAAAACTTGCACATAGCGTAACTATCTAAAGCCCAGGACGCAGTGTTACCATACAAAACACCACAGGCGGATGGACAGATGAAAAAAAAAGAGTATAGTTTCTGTGCCTTCTTTTCAGCTTTTATGCATTGTTTTGTGGATTTTAAGTCCTTGGTAATAATAATTCCAAGGTCCTCTTCTTGTTCTATACTATTTATGTCATTCCCAAGCAGCATGTAGTTGGCATGCGGGTTGTTTTCCTATTTGTAACACTATACATTTCTCCAGGTAAAAAGGCATTTGCCATACTTTTGACCGCTCTCCTATTTTCCTTAGATCATTTCTTAAACTTTTTCACCATATCTGGATCTGCTGCATTTACACCTAGTATGGTGTCATCTGCAAATTTGGTTATCATGCTAGTTAAT
Source organism: Macrobrachium nipponense (assembly GCF_015104395.2). NCBI lineage: Eukaryota > Metazoa > Arthropoda > Malacostraca > Decapoda > Palaemonidae > Macrobrachium > Macrobrachium nipponense. The sequence goes on along the minus strand of NC_061093.1, from coordinate 27,244,400 downwards.
CCTACATCAATGTCATTAATATAAATAAAAAACAAGAGCGGTTCAAGGACAGAACCATAGGGAACTCCGCTTGTCACATCTGCTCGTTTATTACAACTCTCGGTTTTCTTTTAGTTAACCAGTCTTCGATCCAGTCTGCTGTTTCTCCTACAATTCCTAAAGCTCTAACTTTTGGCATTAGTTTCTTGTGTGGAACTTTGTCAAATGCCTTTTGGAAATCTAAGCAGAGTATATCTATTGCTCTACTACTGTCGTAAATACCAAGCATGTTATGGAAAAACCTCCAAGAGGTTTGATAGGCAGGATCTGTTTTGTCCGAAAACGTGTTGGCTGTTTAACAATAAATTTTCTATCAACGCGCGCGCGCCGCGCGTGAGAGAGAGAGAGAGAGAGAGAGAGAGAGAGAGAGAGAGAGAGAGAGAGAGAGAGAGAGAGAGAGAGAGAGATTAAATGCATGCATACAAAAATTATATAATTTTGTTTTCAGTGTTTCTATCAATATTTTACTTGTGTGCAGTGGGTACATATATCAAAATTTAATTATAGCTTTGAGATTTACACATTAATCTTTCCCACGGGGGGTGGGGGGCGGCACGTGACCAGGGGCCCCCCCCCCCTTTAAATCGCCACAGCTTACGTAAGCATCTTTTTAACAAAATACAAGAAAATTCCCCTTCGACACTCCTTCCTTTTCAGCTTCACTACTGAATACACAAATTATTTAATCAGTACTACAGAAAAAACAATAAAATCAAATAATGTAAGAGCGTCATTCTCGTATAGAGATCGTTCTTTTACCCTTATCATCTGACATGTAATTGAGACGTATCTATTTCTACATAACTTATAAACATGCAGATACATTCGGAGCTTACATTCATAACAGATACAAAAACATAGTTCTCATCTGTCGGTTACCTGAAAGTAATTCACAATATGAAAACAAAATCAATAATATTCTTATGACATCAGACGATATTAATAGCAACATACCGGGTTAACACCAATGGTAAATATTTGCTCTATCACCATAATCCTACAAGCATTCCGCCAAAATTATATACTTGCGATCAGTTCTCTGTGTGGGCCTAACATTTAATTCTTGAATACTCAACATTGTCATGTTGATGACTATAAAAAATCATGAAATAATTCAGAAACTTACCTTATTTCTCGATGACACGAATGCAATTATGTTTCCACTGATGTGATTTCGTAAACTGTATCAAACAATTACTCTGTGATACACAACAGTTCTTTAGCTGTTATCATGAGACTAGGCGAATGAATACTGTTGTGCTAGAGTGAGTCAGAACTGAGGTGAGGCAGGCCTGTTCCTGTTGCTGCAGTCTCGGAGGCCTCTCGACTTGGGGATGGTAAACACTGGGTGGCAGATGTACGATAACAGACGGTGCCATTCAAGGTGACAAGAAGCATTACTTGACAAGAATTTCACAATTTTTTTCTTTAATTACTCTTCTCCTTGGTGATGGAATCGCGAAAATTTGACGTAAATGATGTTTAACTCAGGGAAGTTTAGAAAGAATGGCTAATACGTACCCTGATACGAATAAAATATGCTTATTTGGTCAGAAACAAAAATAAGCAACCAAAGAAAATGGAATATGGTCACCGGCCTGTCCAAGTCGACTCTCCACGCAAGGAGACACGGGAAGTTATGTAATTATGCACCTGGACAGTCACTATGCATAGGATTTGTCTTATGAAACAATTTGATAAACGTGAATCTTTATGTAGTCATGCAAATACATTCTTTAACTTCAGTTCTTATTTCAAATACAATTTAAGTTATACACAGACATGCATAGTAATGTGCAAGAATATTAATTATAATTACAATAATATAGTCCCTTGTTTGTATGACAAACTCTTCAATCTGTGCGGCTGCTTACAGTTTCATAAACCATCCTTATCTAAAACGCATCATTTATAAACAACAGATTCATTACACTTAACTGCACTACGTTCATAAATTAATATTTCCAGACTAAACTGGATGGAATTAATGATTCTTATAATAATCGTGATGGGAGTAATTCAACAGAAATGTTTGATAATTTTATGCATAAGAATGTACATCTATGATTGATTCGTAAAAAAAAAAATAATAAATAAATACATTCATTATAGATATTGTTAAATGAGTCTGGGACTGCAGAGGACAGAAAACCATTATTAATACATTTACAGATACTGAACATAAATATGAGTATATAAAAATGTCTTTTACACATGTTACGATATACAATTATCAAAATGGTTTAAGTAATTCGGGAGTAAAACAAATCAGTCATCAAAGTTCAAAGAAAATTTCATACGCAGGTGATCCAACAAAAATGTTAAAAGACTTGTCTGTCAAGTAATAATTATGAGAAGAAATCTATAATATATTTAGACATTTCTGTAATGAATGGCTTTTTTTTTACAATTATTATCAAGAATTGCTATAATAGATTCACTTCACTCCTGATTGGCTGTTGATAAGCCAGTCACAGGCTGGAAACTCTCAGTCTCTCGACAAAGTTCACATAGGCAGGATGTGTGTTCCACTTCTCCTGAGGGCTTATCAACAGCCAATCAGGAGCGTCGTAAGGGACTGGCTTAGACATCAGATGCACGGTTAATGTGAATCTACTATAGTAAATTATTCTCTCACAAATACCACAATTTTTTTTCTTTTTTTTTTTTTTTTTTTTTTTTAGGGAAATAGCCCTGGGAACCCTCCCCCGAGAGAGGAGTCACACTACCTATTTTGTTATTTCTATTTTCTTCCATAATTGAGGTCTTCCTGACTAAGGTTGACTAGCGTCTCGCTCACCTCCCAAAGTTTCTTGGCCAGTCCTCGATCTTTGGCCAGATCCGATCTTGGTGAAATCTGAAAGTAAATAAATAGATAAATTATTAATTAGTGACATGTGTGGATTATCTCAAATTTCAGATATAATTCCTCGAAATGCTAACATTCGAAAATGCTGGTAAATAAAGAAAGTGTGATGTTCGGGCAAAGTTTGCGATGAACAGATAAGATAAAAACTTTGCTAATATATATATATTATATATATATATATAGTATAATATATATATATATATATATATATACGTGTGTGCAATTCGTGATAGGCCTTGCTATTAAGCTCATCACAGATGAACTTCACTTAGACATGCAGGATAAGATTAACCAAAACGAAATAGTTGTTCTACCTGCTGCTTTCCTGACCTTTTATTTGCATTCTTACCCTCTATGCAAAACATCAGTTACCTGTGAATGCCCCTCAAGATTTTACATAGTAGTTTAATTGTTGACTCCTGGTCATTTTCACACGAAGTAAGAATCTGTAATGTTAGAGCTAAAATGATTATAGTACTTAAGTCGTGATTTTGATTGTTATAGTATTTTTTTACATGGACCAAAGACTGTGACTAGACATATATCCTAAATGTAAGTTAGCCAGTGTTATAAAGCTAGTTTTTTTTTATTTATTTTATTTATTCATTTTTCATAATGATGTTGAAGAAATGTTATGTTTCAATGAAGAACATAAGGTACTGCTGTAAGAGTATCAATTCCGCAATGACAGTTTCCTTGCTCGAACGACAAACGGGTCTGTCAACAGAGACGAACACAGATTTTACCTTGCAGTCAGCGAAGTATTCTCCGGAGATTTTTTCCACTTCTTCTGACACCGCTAAATGGATAGAGGTTTGAGCACCGAGCGCTTCATCCTGAAAATGCAAAATTAAAATGTCTTATAATGTAAAAGACTTCCATGGCATCAGGATTAGGCTCCTGAAGCCCTTTGGGGTCTGATGCTTTGTAATTATGAATTTTGCCTATCAACCTACAATCTAATCCTCTGTAGTATATCATCAGTATTTTAAGAGGATTATTGTTGATTTAATCATTATAATTAAAAGACTTTTGGATATAACGTAAGCTTAAAGGCCGTTTCACTGTAAAAATGTTTTAATTTTAATTATGAACATAAACAACTCACCTAAAGAACTTTAATAATAAAATTAAAGCAAAATGCAAATAGCAAGACACCTTTCACAGAGACGGTATTTAAACTTCTTGGGGGCAAATATGTATAAGATAATATCATTAGTAGTAAAATGTCACTGGTTTCAGCATTACTGTAATTATATCTAAATTTTACACCTTTCTCACATTTCAGATCAGATACATAACAGGGACCTCATGTGTTCCTTTAACCAAACATATTCGGTTTCAGATACTTGTGAAAATAAAGAGATGCAGACATTTCGTAAAGGATGCACTCAAGGAAAGGGAGCCAAAGTTTGATTCTCATTAGTAGCAAAATAATTCATAAATATGGTGGACTGCAGCACATAGAGATCACATTCTACACATTTGAAATAAAATGCCGTTTCATTACAAGTGATGTTGTCATTGATAAACAAGTGCTTAAAACAATTCGATAACATTTTAAAATCCATTTGATATTTGAATTTTCTTCTTTTGTTCTTTCGTGAACTTGTAGCTTTTTGTCAAATTAAACAGTGGAAATCCGACCACACGATTATAAAACCGTATGAGTTTCATCCTAGTGTTTATGTTGTGAATCCACTTTATTATTTCCTTAATTTTAAAAGGATTACTAAAACATGGTGATATTCGAGTCTTACTTTGCCCATCAGTACGAAGAGAAATCCGACCAGAAAGCTTATTATTTTAACTCCTTGTTTGTAAAAGATTTCGGTGTTTACAAATCCAGGGTGAAGGCAGTTCGTTGTCACCCCTGTCGACAAGAAGGAAAAAGTGATGAAATACACTGTATTGGCACAAGCATCTCTTATTACCTGAAGGCGTTCATATGATTAAGTTCCAGGTGAAAGGGAAAACCGGAGGGTTATCGGTGCATAAGACATTACCTTCAATACTCCACAATATTCTATCTTATGAAAAGGAACTAGGGGATCACTGGTGCATGAGATGTGAAATAAGCATTTTTCGCTCTCTCTCTCTCTCTCACTACGTTGTCTGTAAAGGAAGTTGATCGAAAGCTTTATGATAACAGATCTATATCGAACTTTAAAACTAAGAAAAAAAACACAATTTGGAGAAGAAATATATTTATTAAATCCCAACACAGTTTCGAAGCGTCATGCTCCTTCTTCAGTGTGGAGGCACACTTGAGAGAGATGACGAAGCGCTCCGAAACTGTATATGAAATTCATAGATATGTTTTTCCTCCAACCTGTGTCTCTTTTTATGTGATCGACAGCTTATTGACAACGTAATCCAGTAGAGTAGGTGGGAAATAGAAGTACGAGATTACCCGGAATAAATCTGACGTCCTGTTGCGAACTTCGTGATATATTTTGGACAAAAACAGTTGTTTTTACTTATCTACCTCTTTCACACCACAATACCAGATAACTGGGTAAATAATACTGTGATTAGCTACTGATGAAGCATACCTCAGATGTTAACGTGAAGCTTGTCACACAACATCTAATGTTATTCATTACTGGAACTTGTGATACTAGTATTCTCATTGCACGGGTAAAATGGAAGATATAACCTATTGCATAAAACGCAAAGATAAGTGGGGCTTACTTCCAAAGGCAATTAGAGAAATAGTTTGCGAAAGGAAGATAAGGTCGCTACATTTGTCACGTTACCTAGATAGTAGTGCATTTACAGAACGATTAAAAGGCTACGACAATGCTATTTGTGACCCTGTGGCAGGATCACAAGCTTTAAAAAACAAGCGGGTAAATCCCCCCCCCCCCCCCCCCCCCCCCCACATAAACCTAATCACTCCAGCTGCCAAACCCACCCTCAGTAACACTTTCCTCTTTACACTACAGAATACAAGTAAGACAATTGACCCATACCTACACACAGAGCAAAAAAAACAAGCACATGTACTTACCAACCACTCCAGATACTCCGGGCTATGCTGTGCTGTCCGCTGGTCAAGGTCACTGAGACACCACCAATTACACGACAAAAACCAAGAACCACAACCCAACAGCAACAACAACAATTAAGGACCACAACTCAACAACACAACACCCAAGGACCACAACTCAACAACACAGCAAACCAACAAGGAACACAACCACAACTCAACAACAACCAAGGAACACAACCACAACAAAAGACCAATGCACAAACAATTACCAACTCAAAAAATACAACAACACAAAAAACACACACACACACCCACTAACAACACCAACAATAACCCTCAACCACAACAACTCACATATAATCCAACAGGAACTCACATACAACTCAACAAAAATCTCACAGAACAACAACTCCTAAACAACCAATATCAAACCCAACAACAATCAGCAATAAAACAATAACACACTATTCAAATAACTTAACCAATCCCTCAATACTTTCCACAGACCGCTGCTAACACTACTGAGATTCACAGCTTCGGACTAAAGACTCACTCAAAACAATGAACTCTGATCTCTAACAGTACCAGCAGACAACTCAGAACTCTCCAGCAGCCAATCCAATTGTTAACCATCCAATCACCAATTACCCCCCCCCCCCTCTCTCTCTCTCTCTCTCTCTCTCTCTCTCTAACACACACACACAGACGTTGTCAAATGGAACTCCATAACTCCTCCATATTTCCTCCCCTGTTACATGCGACAACGTCTCCTTACACTCACAACACCCAACCTAAATAGCCTTCCGCAACACCCACGGATGCTTGGACGCAGGTCCCCTGGATCTTGTTTGAGGGCCCTCATACACACTCTCAGTTACACCGCCATCAACTTCTCCCAGACCACTTCCAGTCAGACTACCATTACCATCTCCCTCACTACCATCCTCCCAAATCCCATTCACTATCTCATCTACCCCTTCTAACTCTTGTCCGAATATCTCTCGTAACTCTGCCACTTAATCACTTACCTCAGTTACACTCCTGCCAAACTCCTGAAGAGACTCATTCATACTGCCAACTACATCCTTACCACCTGATTCCCTTCCTGGTGAAACTTCACTAAACCCTGACAATTCAAACCCACACACACTATACGTATCATTCCTCCCCTCAAACTCATCTGTATTACATGCCTTATCCACCATTTTTACCCTAACACTAACCCCTCTATCATGTAGCTTCTCCCTTTCATTCCGCTTTCTTCCATATTCAACCAACCCTTAACTGCCGATCTTCCAGACCCATTTGCTCACTGATAGTTGACTCACATTTATTCACTTTCAACCACTCACTCATCACATTCTCCTGAACATACTGCCGCACACTAGAGGACCCACCCAACTGAATCCCCTTTTCACTTAGTTTCCCGAATTCCCAGTCTGACTCATCCTCTTTTGCCTACACACACTCTCCACGTGACCTTCCATTCCACATTCAACAGACTTCGCACGCTGTTCTTTACACATCCTTGCATAATGCCCGTTCTTCCCGCAGTTGATGCAAACTACGTTCATACGGGTACCCCGACATCCACTAGCTATGTGCCCTGCCTGTCCACACCTATAACATTTAATATCCCTATCTTTCTGACACTCACTCACTAAATGCCCTCTTTGCCCACACCCGAAGCACGCTCCTAACACCCACCGACATTCATTCTTCCTGCGTCCTGGCTTACCACATCTATAACACTGCTGCTCTCGCTCACAATTAACTGACCCCATTCTTCCAAAATTCGCATTCCTATCTCTTTTAGGGCCAACTACACACACATTACTTGCCCTAACACTCCTATCTACCACTTGCTCTGCCATTCGCTTCGGCCCTTCCAAAACTGCCTCCCTATAGATTTTAAATTCTGGTATAACCTCAGCTACTTCAGTCCTAACACTAACACTTCTACTCTCTTTCATACACCTATCTAGCTCGTAATCTTCTACTATTTCTAAAATGTCGTTCCACATTAATCTCTCATTCGTCCATTGCATTTTCTCCTTACGTTGCAGATTCATAAACTTGTATATGCTCTCTGGTACAGTCGCCAACAACTTTCGCACTAACTCCTTACACTCATTTATCCCTTCATCCCAAACTTTTTCCTGGCTAATGTTTCTAACCTACAGACATACATTGACAATGACTCACCAACATTCATTCTTGCCGCTTCAAAATCTTGCTTTCTCCTAAATCTAACGCTATTCTTTATCCTATTTGCCTGTTCTACAATACTGGCTTTCACACTCTCATACGGCACATTCCCTACACTCATCATTACCCCATACATACTCAACAAAAATCCTGTCAAAAAGCTACCTAACTCTTGTCTAAACTCTTGTTATCCCCATACTTTGCCTCACAATACCTCTCATATTCCTCAAAAAAAAGTCCCCTATGTCCCTACTACCATATTCCTCGTATTGTGCACATCGGCGTACCTCTCTCATATACACAGCCTCTCGTACTTCCTCCTCACTCTCACTCTCACTTTCACTACTTCCATTCTGACCCTTCTTTCCTTCTCTCTTTCGTCACTAGTACTCTCATCGACTCGCTCTTTCACTTTCTTTACCACTCCTGGCACGTCACAAGACCCAGTAGGCCTACCTCCTACAGCTCCCTCTCCCATAAATCCCTTCATCATTTCCTGCATCATCTCTTGCACTGCATTCATCATTACCCCAAATTTTTCGTCCATTTTCTCAACCATTCTCTCTTCTGCTCCTTTCACCTCTTCTTTCAAATCCACATTCGCACTCCTTAGCATTCCTCTCATTTCCTCTAACTCGCTCTTCAGCTCCTCACACTCTACCCTCAACCTCTCATTCTCCACTTCCAACCTTCCTTAGCTTCCCTCGCCAACCGTAACTCCTCCTTCAGCCTCTCTATCTCCTTCAACCCTTCCATCCTCACTTTCTCCACCAATTACACAACTCACTACCCCAATCGTCCTGCAGCTGCCGCACCAACAGTCCCTGTTCGGGCGCCAAAAAATAATGTTGCGGGATCACAAGCTTTAAAAAACAAGCGGGTAAATCCCCCCGACATAAACCTAATCACTCCAGCTACCAAACCCACCCTCAATCACAATTTCCTCTTTACACTACAGAATACAAGTAGGACAATTGACCCATACCTACACACAGAGCAAAAAAAACAAACACGTACTTACCAACCACTCCAGATACTCCGGGCTATGCTGTGCTGTCCGCTGGTCAAGGTCACTGAGACACCACCAACTACACGACAAAAACCAAGAACCACAACCCAACAACAACAATTAAGGACCACAACTCAACAACACAACACCCAAGGACCACAACTCAACAACACAGCAAACCAACAAGGAACACAACCACAACTCAACAACAACCAAGGAACAACCACAACAAAAGACCAATGCACAAACAATTACCAACTCCAAAAAAACAACAACACAAAAAAGCAACACACACCCACTAACAACACCAACAACAACCCTCAACCACAACAACTCACATATAATCCAACAGGAACTCACATACAACTCAACAAAAACTTCACAGCACAACAACTCCTAAGCAACCGATATCAAATCCAAAAACAAGCAGCAATAAACCAATAGCACACTACTCAAATAACTTAACCAAAACCAATCCCTCAATACTTTCCACAGACCGCTGCTAACACAACTGATTATCACAGCCTCTGACTAAAGACTCGCTCAAAACAATGAACTCTGATCTCTAACAGTACCAACAGACAACTCAGAACTCTTCAACAGCCAATCCAATCGTTAACCATCCAACCACCAACTACCCTCCCCCCACTCTCTCTCTCTCTCTCTCTCTCTCTCTCTCTCTCTCTCTCTCTCTCTCTCACAGACGTTGTCAAATGGAACTCCATAACTCCTCCATAACCCAAAGGATAGCAATTTTCAGGTGCAAGGAAGAGGAGTCGTACCTCTTTTCACTAAATATGTGAAAATTAAACGTGCACCAAACGCCTTCCACATTTGGTCTGAAAATCTAGTGATCGAAGCTCAAGTTCATTTTTGTAAAGTGGCTTACCAATATTACACCTCAGAATTATACCTGTGCAAAGCAGGAATCCTGCAGTGCTGTGTTCTTTCTATTTCATGTTACAGGGAATACTGAAATTAAATGAATAGTGGCGTAGATTCAACCATTAACCAAAGGAAAACTTCCATCTTTTTCTCTTGAAATCAGTGCAAAAATAGCACAGACGAACAGAGATAGAAAAAGCAAACAGTTGGTTTATAAAAAAAAAAAAAAAAAAAAAAAAAAATTACTAGTGTTAAGCATTTATCCTTAAATTTTAGCTATAAAATATTGATATAAAAACAATGTGAATTTTGTATAAAAACAATCACATGCACTATACCTGTCCTTGTTAATTGGTAAACCCGACTATAAAAGACAGATTTTAGATTATAAAGTCATTGATCATTGAGCACTATCCATTCAGTTACAAGAGTGAACTTTTGGCATCTTTCTTTATGGCCCTGCATGGCACAAGACAGTGCCACCAATCTGCTTCAAATGAATTTTGAATGATTAAACTTAGACTATATGTCGACAATGTATGCAATGTCATCCAACGTAGCTTTAAACAGAATTGCAAAAAAAAAAAAGAAAAAAAAAGAGCTATCCCCATGGATTGGTTTTCTTATAAACTTCATCTAAATGCCTCACAAATAAACAGTGAGGCATTTAGGTGAATACCCACTCCCATTGAGGGAGTCCATCTCCCACCCCCCCCCCCCCCCCCCCCCCCCCCCCCCCCCCCCCCCCCCCCCCCCCCCCCCCCCCCCCCCCCCCCCCCCCCCCCCCCCCCCCCCCCCCACCCACCCGAGAAAGCACCACGGGCGAACACACTCCCATTGAAGGGAATGCCATTTGTATTTTAACTCCTCCTTCCCTACCTGTATCTTTCATCCTCTCTGCCAGTTCCACAGTGAAAAGAACATTAGCTAATTTGCTATGTCCGTAACTGGCCGATGAGCCAGGATATGGTGTCTTTTCATAATTCAGGTCATCTACCACGAAATTCTTGCTAAAGGAATGAGCAATTGAGGAGACGTTGACGACTCTGCTTGGTGCACTTTTCTTCAGGAGATCTGCAATGTTGTCGAGACACTAGTTAATTAAATAAGATATTGTGTTTTACTAAAATCTACTCATAAAGCTCAAACTTTAGAATTTAATGTCTTGAATTTGCTCCATGTGAAATTGAAATTTAACACAATACGCAAATAAAAGTTTCTTGACATTACATAACATGGGAATGTTTTGAACCCAATTCAAGTAATGAACATTATTTATAAACATATATTCATTTCAGTAAATAATTTTAAAACAGCAATTTATACAAAGTTTAGATCAATCCTATATTTGGTTTTCACTAATGTTATTAGAACCGTTATTTTTCGCCATCATATTGGGTAAATACTAGCAATTCATTATTATCATGAAAAATTTAGTTGTTGTTAAATTTCAAAACAGAGAATTGACATTCTAACATATAGATCCCACCTTTTCATCTTGCTTAAAAGGTGAATTAAAATGATAAATTTGTAATAACTGATACATTAACAAAAACAGCACACCAACAGTTTATTCAGGTCTATGAAAAAAACGAATATTTTCAACTTAAAAACTGACTAAAGAATTTCAAAGGGTTTGTCATTGGTTGACTAAAAGCAACATGATGAAGGGAATCCAGTCTCCCCCTTACAAAGAACCTCAAGTGAGTACCCACTTCCACTGAAGGGCATCCAGTCTCCTCCCTAGAAAGTACCCAAAGTGAATACCTACTCCTACTGAAGGGAATCCAGTCTTCTCCTAACAAAGGACCTGAGGTGGATACCAACTCCCATTAAAGGGAATCCATTTTCCACCATGTGAATAACCACTCCCAATGAAGGAAATGCCTTACAAAGAATCCCAGGTGAACACCTATTACTATAGACGGTCTATACATTACCTAAGAGCATGTTGGTCAAGAGGAAGTGTCCGAAATGATTTGTTGCCATCGTTAGTTCTAAGCCATCAGAGGTCAGTTGTTTTTGGTTTGGAGCCGCCATTCCAGCGTTATTTACCTGTTGGCGAGAAATAAAGTGTAAGTAGTTAAGTATAATGTAAAAATATAGAACACAAGCAATTGGTATAAGCCACTACCCGACATGGCGAACGAGTTACATTCTAGACGGCAGTTCGAATGTCGAATTATTCGTAAGTTTATTTTACTGTGCTTAGTACATTCCCTAGTTAACTCAGGAGTCATGGATTATAGTATTTTCCCTGTATTTTTTAATCATGCAGTATTACAAAAAAACGTTTAGAAGTTATAGTATGGTTGGAAAATTTTTGGAAATTTGTGCGCATTTTGGAGCATTAAAGCCATATAAAATTCACATTGGAGTAAATCTTATTATTATGATTATTTCAAAGCCTAGGGAGGCAAACCAAGTCTCGGGGTGGGGGCATCAGTGTCATAAAGGGAACCAGTGGCCACCCCCCAACCCACACACCCCCCAAACGACGCCCCTGCCAACGGGACGATGCGTACCAGAATGTGGAGCTGCTTTTCGT
>NC_061093.1:27219661-27228847 GCF_015104395.2 Macrobrachium nipponense | reverse complement strand
TTATTTCATACTTCTTTTTCAAAAAGTGGACAAGTAAGACACTTCACCCATTCTTCCACTCTAAAGCGAATGATAATTTTTAAAAAAACGGCTGTTTCATCTTCGTTACCAAGACCACCTGGTTGCTATGGCGAGAATGAGAAATGATGTTTGTCACTTGAACTTCAACCTCTTTCTTATATCAACTTCAAGGTTGTAGACTGATGATCATTATCATGGAATGATTATCACGCCCCAACCAAAGTATGTCATTATCAGACCACTCACCTGTGTATTCATTGTACGCACGGAGAATCATCAGCTATGATTTTCAGTGACAATCGTTGACAGTGGTTATCATCAATTGTTTTAAATTGCATTTACAATAGTTCGTTATTAGATAACAGTACACAGGAGTCAAATTGTAGTTACAGCGTGACGAAAATCCACTGAATTGTAATACAGTTACCTGGGGCTACTGTTTGAGTTGTAGCTAACTTCAGACGAGCACTTGGAATCTCTCTCTCTCTCTCTCTCTCTCTCTCTCTCTCTCTCTCTCTCTCTCTCTCTCATTAGACTTACACTGTCGCCAGTCATGTACTTACCCTTCGAAGCAACTCCTTATTTGAGAACTCTACTGCAGATCAAAGGTTACAATTACTAAATGGTGAAACGCCACGTGAATGCCATCTATTTTGAGACATCGACGGGACTTTTTTTTTTCAATTTGTGGGGTCATGCACTAATGTCAGACATAGAATTATCTGTAACGGCCTAGGGCATTAACTCATAACATTCATAACAATGTATCTGGTGACCACGACTGGCAAACTATGTGTAGTATTGCCGATAATTCTTGAAGAACTTAATCTATTGTTATTATACGCACATAAAAGATGAATGACATTACGGGTGAGAGTCGACCCGAGATAGAGAATTTCTTCATCTCCTCCTTGCGGATTTCAGTGCTTTCAGGGGAAACCGCCCCCCAAAATTTAAGGATATCGAGAAAATAAGAGGCCCTTGTGGCCATTCCGGTACGAAGACCTAATAATTAAAACCTCGGGCGTGATGAAGATTTAACACATGAAGACCAGGAACTGATATGGAAGATCTTCGCAGATTTCAGTGAAACCCAGAACAGAAAGAGGAGGGAACAATTCTACTTTATGTTTATCCTGTAAAGGAATATCTGCTGGTGAATGGTTAACAGAACGTGGTATGTATTTGATGAGAAATGAGTGACGTCAACTGAATGCTTGGGGCAGCTTATATTAGCTCCTGGTTTAGAACCAGCCCAATCAAAGACCGCAGGAGAACTGAAACTCATCAGAGTGAGCAAACTACTCAGTATTCTTGCAGCAGCTCCTTGAAAAAATGAGAGAAATTCAAAAAATCCTCACAGTAGCAAGAGTCTTCAAATGAAGAAACAAATCACAGTTATGTAAATGTTTATATATTTAAAATTTCAAACTGCAAGGATAGCTTTCGGGAATTCCCTAAAGTTATCCTTGAAGTTTTAAATTTTAAGTATATGTACATTTACATAACTGTGGATTTGTTTCTCCAATGAGAGAAATATTGGCCTCGTTGTATTAGTGACAGATAATCGAGCTCTTTGATACTTTCAGAATTATTTGCGCTGTAACATTCAAGTCATCCAGTTGTGGCATATCTTCACTTGTTTCTTGAACTTTGACCTTTAAGAATGATCTAAGCCGTGGTGTCACTCAGCACATTGGTTTCATTAGTGCTCTCACACTTCCCATCTGCATCATTAATAAATCAAGCATGCGATGTATGAAGTCTCTATCTCGTATGAAATTGTGCAGCTTTTACATCCTAGGTTACATTCCCACGTGACCATTATCTTCTGTTTAGACCTTGAAATTGACTGTAACCTTCATAGGTCGGAAGTGAGGACCAATGGTAAATTCTTTGACCTTTGTCCTTAAATATGACTTAAACCTTGACAGCGACGCCAACCACACACTGACTTCATAAGTCGATTAGGACGACAATTTGAATTTTCCATGTATAGTGCAATTTCAGGGATACATTCATATTTGACCTTTGTCCCCTGTAAGGCAAATGGCTTCATTCCTACTTACTCCAGATTGTAATATGTTCTTGTCAGTCATGAAGTCCACCTTCTGAGGAACCTTCATAAAATTCAATAAATAAACTTCTGCTTAATCCTGTTTACAAAATAGAGACACACTACGCAGTAATATAACATCCTTCAACTCTTGGCAAATGTATCATCTCCAAAAGCTTTCAAGCTCTGAACCGAAACAAATGACTTCCAATCAGTTATTTGAGCGATATTTACTCCCCTTCATTATAAACGATGAAATTTGAATCGGCATGAACGAATCAAGAAATACTTTAGAAACTTGCCTTATTTCTCGAGAACACGTAAACAATTATGCTTCGAGCGACGTGATTTCTTAAACTTTCATGACCCGGAATGCAATCGTCGTTTGCTGACTAAGAGACTGAATAGCACTGGTGAATGAGAGTCAGTGAGACTACTACATAATCCTACTTCTATTGGGATGGCGATGCACGATAACAGAGAGGCCCACTCAAGATTACCTGAGAAGTATTTTTTAACAAGAAATGCTACACTACTTTTTAACTTTGATTACTCTTGCCCTTAGTGATGAAATCTTGAAAATATTGATGAAAATGAGCTTTGGCACAAGATAGTTTGGAAGAAAAGTTATTGCAATGAAACTTCTGGAAACATATCATGCCCATTCTCTCAGAAACAACAATAATCAACGAAAAGAAAATGGAAGATTGTCACCGGTTTGCCCAGCTCGAATCTCCAAAGCAGACAAACGCAACTTTCTGTGATTGTGGGCCAGGACATTCACATCATGCACACCTTAAGGTCTCTTTGTAATCTGTATGTGTCTATGTTAAGTAAATATATTCTTTACTTTCATTCCTATTTCAAAAATAATATATATATATATATATATATATATATATATATATATATATATATATATATATATATATATATATATATATATATATCTATATATGTATATATATTTTGATCATTATCACCCCAGTATTACTCTCGCATTTTAGGGGCGGGGGGCCAACTTTGAAATATAAAATATACCTAACTGCACCATAACTGTTGAAAAATGAAAGATAACGGCCAAAGAACATTTTCGATTTTTACCCCTTCAAGGTCGGATTCCCACCATCAGTAGCATATCTTCGTGATCTTTCTTCTTGTTCCAGCAGCGAGAGGGCTTTACGACCCACTCGTACTCAGGGGCGGGTGTTTGGCGGGGGCGGGCGGGGGTGGGGTGGGGGGCGACCATCACCCCTGTGAGATAAAACCCCTAAAGACATTTTCCTAGCCAACATACATCTGCAGAGCTTCAGGCCTCCTCCAGAGAGAATTGTTTAAAATCTAGGAGAAAGAACCACACAATAGAACCCCAGGAGTACAACGCCACATTAATAACACCCAACACCCCTCCCCCACCTCCCCGGCTCCCAAATTTCTGTGATAAGGAGCTAATATAGAGACTTCCCTCGTAGGATGCGCACTCCCTATAAGACCTTCAGTCCCAATCACCTCCCTTTGGTCTACACCCACATGACCAACCCTTGAGTAAGGGCGTTTTAGGGTGCCAAAGTACCTGCCAGGGTCGAAGGACCCTTTCTTGAGAGTGGCTGGGCCGTCTCTACCAAGGTACCCTTGTCCTATATACCTTGGTCTCTGCTAACATCAGAGATCCTCCTATGTTTATCCTGGAGACAATGACGTCATTTTCAATGAGTAGGAAGCTCTTGTCTGTTGCTCAAAAAGTTAATGGTGACTATTGATAGTCCTCGGTGAAAAGTGTGACTGTTGATGACTGCTATAAAAAAAAAAATAATATATTAGTTATTAACGAAGGTTAAAACAAGATTTATCTAGTCATTCTGATAACGCTATCATGATTTTTTTTGTAAAGCTAGTTAATCTGTGTCGTTCTTGAGCTGGATAATATTTAAACTGATAAGATATCTCCATGAACACTTTGCTTTGACAGGAATCAGCCTTAACAAGGCGTGATCTGACCTTCAGCTTACTCGGGATGCATGCAAGATTTTCCCTTCGCGCATAAGTCGTAGACATGTTCTCAACTTTTAACGTAAATTGAAATGTCCTAAAATCTACGGTAGCCTTGTTTCACCAACGAAAATTAAAATAAATACGTTATATTTTATCAGAAATAATTTTTTTGTACTGCTTAACATGCACATAATTTATTTTTTACATTTCCATCCCAATAAATAATTCATAAATATCCCATCCTAAAATTCCTGTATCTTTAACTCATCGCAAAACTCCTTTGTCAGACCTTTGTAGGTGCTTCCTTAGACCTTTCCTACCCTCCCAACAATAATAACAACAACAAAGTAGTTGAGTAAGCGGAAATCATTACTGTCTGTGTCACTGCCTAGAACTTTGTTACCTTTTTCGTTTCTTATTTGTTGTGGATTCCTTTTAACATGAATCTTGTTGTATAAAGGCATACAGTGATGTATAAAGTGATGAGCCTGTTAGGTATCATGTTGTGTTATGTCACATTGATTATGATAATATCGAAATAATCTAAACTACAATAATAAACGACTCAGGCGATTGAGCCTGATCCTGGAATGATAGGGGGAAGCATTAAAAATGATTACCCTTCCAGCTCTCAGTATGTATATATATTTTTCATGGGATGAGGCTGGCAGCCCAACACCCTCCCTGTGGATTATATCCCGACAGCATCTGGTCTTTCTGGATAGTCACTTGTCCGGTTGCTGACCAGACAGCATTGCTGAACTTTGCTGTAAAGAAGTACAGCGAAATTGTTATTGCTCTGGGCTCCACAGAAATAGACAGGTATCATTGAATACATGATTTATTCAATTTTTATTTTTATTTTATTGCATTAAAAGGAACATTTGGTTAGTTTAAAAATGTACAAAATGAGACCATTAATTTGCATCAGGAATACATGGGTCTCATGGCTGACATACAAGAGGCAAAAGGCTAGTTCCAGTACATTCTATTTTAAGCTGAAGATATTCACCATAAACTTTCTTCTGTAACTTTGTACCCACTGATGCCTGCCGACTTTTATACACACACACACAGGCTTCTGAAGATCCTCAGAGACCTTGCAATTTCTCCTGAGTTGGTTTCAGGCTCCTGACGGTGACACACCGCCTCTCCAGGCTAATCGTGTGCTCTCGGTTTAGGATATCCTTGGAGAAATCCTCGTGAAGGCGATGGAGCTCCTCGAGAGTGTCCTCGCTGTTCTTCAGGCGTTCTCGCAAGGTCTCGATATTTCGGGGAAGCTCGTCGAGTTCATCCTTCAACCTGGAACGGTCATGAGGTTATTTATTCATGCCTGTGATTTAGTCTAAAGCTGTAAAGATATTCCAGAATGATTTTGATTTTTGTAATTCATTCTTAAGTGGGTCAGAAATTCGTCCATTCGAAAAGTGAAGCTATGGCCGTCTTTTGTCAAGTTTTGCTATTTTCATTTACATTCTTCGCTAGCATCAGATTGTTACTCTTGGATAGATTACCCAGAAGTGATTTAAAATGATTAACTTTTATATGGTTGGACATTTGTCTTTGCAGAGGACGATTTTTTTTTCACCCATTTATTGCCATTAAGAATACAGAGTTAGCAACGTCCCCGTTTTGTCTGTTGAAATTTTGTGTTTTTATACTGTTACTGTTGTCATTCTGTCTGAAACAGAATATTGGCGAAGAGATCATGCCGAATTCAAACTCATTTATGAGCAAATTTTGATTCATCTGACCGTTTATCAGTATATCAGTTTTCTCGACATGATACCTTTCACTGAACAATGGGTTAAATCTATCATATTTACCTGTAATGAGGGTGATCCAAACACCTGTCGGCCCCTGGTCTGAAAGATCGAGTCCAGTGTCTGCTTTGTGCAACTTGCAACGGAGATTCCTTGTCTTGCAATGCTTGCCGTAATGAGGCAATGCTGTTCTCCTCCTCTGCAATTTCTTTCCTGAGCTGGAACGATTAAAAAGATTTTTTTTTTCCATAAACGAAATAATTACATTGGCTCTTTGCACAGCTTAGAGGATAAAACAATTTCGCTTATTGGGGAATACCAAGACATCACATCTGCTGCTGAAGAATGAATATTCTACCAGATCACTAGACCCGGGTGAGTATTTGTTTATCGGTAACGTTATTTTACCAGTTAAATGTGAAAGAATTTTTCTTTGTATCAGGAAAAAATGTCGACATGATACAACTTTGAAAACAGATGTAGCCAATAACAACGTATCACTGAAAGCACGCGCAGCTGAACGCTTTCCCCTAACTCTATTTTGGTTACCAATCTAAAAACAAAAGGAAATTCCTTTGGGATATTGTCGTCATGAAACTCCCTTCTCTTACCATGGAATCTTTTGTGATGAGTTTCGCCTTTGCATCCTCTAGCTCCATGATCCTCGCATTGAGAGCGACGTCTGTGGCCTCTCCCGTGGCCTCCACGTCCCTCGCTACCTCTCGGAGGGCCTGTTGCAGAGAGGAAAGTACAAACAGATAGATTGGTATAGGTGTATACACATAACTATATATGGAAAGTTTAGTTGAACAGAAAATTTTAACTGAAAAATATTTTTCTATGTTGTCATTATCATCACTATATCATAAGTTCCTCGTTGGATGCGTGGGTTACGCGCTTCCCTTCCGATTCGATAATCGTGAGTTCGATTCTCTGCTCTGCCAACGTGGAAATCAGAGGAATTTATTTCTGGTGATTAGAAATTCCTTTCTCAATTAAGCTGTAGGTCCCGTTGCTAGGTAGCCAATTGGTTCCTAGCCACGTAAAAATATCTAATCCTTCGAGCCAGCCCTAGGGGAGCTGTTAATCAGCTCAGTGGTCTCGTTAAACTAAGATATACCTAACTTATTACTCTGTTATAGTATTTCCTCAAGTCACTTCCTAGTTCTATATTCGTTATTAGACAGTCTACTGGCAACTTCCAGTGGTCCTAGACTATCAAAATTTGATTGTCTTGGGTGTTTACAGAAAGGCTTCCTGCACAAAACTGACACCAAAGTTTAATTACTCGCAGAATCCTCCAAAGAATTTTTTTCTCCATGAGCCCATAGCAATAAGACTTCGGAGAGCTCTTTATCCATAATCCTGCTAGACCAGAGGTTTTCAACCTGGGGGTTGCTATCCCCAGAGGAGTCGCCAACCTTTTGTCCTGGGGTCGCGAGGTCGTTATTGAGCGAGGGTATGTTTCAGCTTTTTTTAACTTGGCTGCTGTGGCGAGCCACGCTGACAACTGCGCCAGTAGGGGTACAACGAGATTCCGTCCTTGATAGATGACAGGTCGTGACGAGCACCCATTGTTCGTGGTGGGAGACGTTCTGCTACTTCTCACAGAACATGGGTTTAGCTTGCGTCAGAAAAATGTCCCGGAATGTTCAGGACAACCAGTCAGTCACCCCACAATGTTCCAATGTTCAGTGGGAACGTGTGTATATATACGGCAAATTAACAGCCAACAATCATGTTTGCAGATAATTTTTTTTTTTTTTTTTAAACTTGTGACCCGTCTAGAGGAAAAAATGCCCAACAGATTTGGAAGGAGGAATAAATAATAACGTGTAGATAGGTTTGGGACCCGTCATAGTGAATATAGATTCCTTCTATACTGTCTTCAGAGGATGAAAATAGGTACCCCTATATATTACTGATTCAGACATTTTAAAGGGGGTCATCCGTCATCGTGAGCTGCTCCTAAGGGGTCGCGGTATGAAAAGGCTTGAGAAACACTGCTAGACTAAACATCAAAATATGATATCGTAAAACTGTATGTCAGTCAATGCGCAATCAGATTGTTAAGACACTGATATTGCATCATGTAACTACCATTATTGTGCGATAACTTAGAAATTGATTAAAGAATCTTTTGGAGTGTAAAAATGAATATTGCTCACTTAAAGAATGTAGACATTCAGTAAAATTAAAACACACACGCACACACACACAGGAGACTGCACCACCTTCACGTAAATGCGTTGATCTCACCTGATCAGCAGCTCCTCTTAACTGAGTACCGGAAATAATCTCTCTTTTACAAACATCTTGGTGTAGTTTACTTCTCTGGTTCCACGAATCCGGTACTGTGGCTCCTTCGTGGAGAGCTGCTGAGACAGGCTGGAAAATGCAATAAAGAAATTGATCATGGTGAGTATTGGTAGCGTCTTTTAACAAGAATATCCAAAACATCTGCGATATATACTTGCTTGAGTACCAAGAGCCTGTGTTGGCGTATAGGCACCTTTCCGAAGCCACTGTTCAATACTGCACGCTATCCTAGAATTTACTTATCCACTGAAAAGGTATTTAAGCCCACAGTAAATCCAATCCTTCAGTCTAGACTGTGGTATTAGTCCAAAATCTCTCATCCTATTAAGATAATAAATATCACAGGTCTCACCTTGTACTGAGCTTTGACGGATTCAATGACGAGTTTAGCTGCCGAGTGATCGAGTTGGAAGGCCTCTTGCTTGTCGGACCAGTCGTGTTCCAGGAGCCGCTTCACTTCCAGCAGACGAGCGATCTGCGCTTCCGTGTCTTTGAGTGTTTGGGTCAGCAGCGAACGACCAGTATGCAGTGTTTCGTTTTCCTGAAAGAAAAGCAAATCAAGTTGAGAGATACAACATGAAAAGGTTTTGATGCCATGATATAAACTGAAAATTAGAATTTTAAGTAAGAGCCTTCTTCTTCTTCATGTTTCGATTTACGAGTAGTCTACGATGTTGCAAAGAGATTACTAATTAAAGTTACTTGTAATTTTTTTTTTATTCTTCAGACGTAACAGTTGCTCTTACCAAATAGTACAGCATTGACGCGGTAATGTAAAGTCGTCTCAAGTGCGTCTGACTATTAAAGATAGTCAATGTGGGAAAATAATTGCATTCAGTAAGTTGATGCTGTCTTGTCTAGTCCATTAAAGTGTTGAAGGAGGCTATTGATAAATGTAAGACATAACTTAGCCGCTGGTTTTTAAGTTTCCGTTGGAAATTTCGGAATTGGAGTGATTTTTAGGAACTTGAGCCGAGAGCTGCACCACTCAGCAACGGCTCACCTGTATGTATATATATCATATATAATATATAT
>NC_061093.1:27142161-27214661 GCF_015104395.2 Macrobrachium nipponense | reverse complement strand
CTAGATGGTTAAGCGTACGATGACGATGACTATACTCTGTTTTTTTCCATCTGTCCATCCGCCTGTGATGTTTTTGTATGGTAACACTGTGTCCCGGGCTGTAAATAGTTACGCTATGTGTAAGTTTTTTAGGTAAATAAAAGGATATCTGGGTGTACATTTGCAACTGAAAAGTGTTTTAATAATTTACTGTATGCGAATTACACTGTTAATATTCGAAATAGGATATTGTTATTATTGTTGAATGTAAGCTGAATGTAACTATCTAAAGCCCGGGACGCAGTGTTACCAGACGCAAACACCACAGGCGGATGGACAGATGGAAAAAAACCGAGTATAGGACTATTATAACAACAGGCTAAACCGTGAAAAGGGGTACTACAGACGTAGACTCAGACTGCTCTCCCTTATTATGAAATTATCGTCAGTATATTAATCAATTTTTCTTTTTATAAAATTTAATACTATCGCTCCTTTCTGGTTCGGTAACTACCAGACACACAAAATGAACCTTGATTAGTACTACCAGCATCTTGGAGAGAGGCCTCGGTAGCATTCTTTAGTTTTACTATCCTTTTTATTATATTTGTAACAAACGTATATACGTATGTATGCGTAATAGAAAGTGTTATTTTTATTTGGTGAGAAGGAAATTATGTCTGGGGCACAGTAGGACCAAGTTTTGTTTTCAGGAAACGTTGTGTTGCGTTGTGATATATTTGTTTTTTCAAGTTTCAGTTTTTTTATAAAAGATATATTGAAATGGCAATTTGTCTATCCGTCCGCACTTTTTCTGTCTGTTATCAGATCTTGAAAACTACTGAGGTTTAGATGGCATTTTATACTTGTTATTAAGTTAAAACTTGCGTGTCAGGCTGACCAATGATTAAATTGAATATACATATATGTGACGTAATTAGTTAATTACTTTGAGTCATAAGCTCAGCTGTGTTATTATATAGGATTATATATATATATTATAATTATATAATATATAATATAATATTATAATATATTATATATATACTATATTTAGCATTATGCCAAGCAACTGGGGCAACTAAGGCCATTCAGCGCTGAAACGGAAATCGACAGTAAAAGGTTTTGAAGTGTAACAGGAGGAAAACCTCAAAGCAGTTGCATTATGAAGCAATTGTTAGGAGAGGGTGGACAGTAAGATAGAAGAAATAGAATATGAACGGAGGTACAGTAAAGGGAAAGAAAAGGGGTTTTGCCAGCTAGGGCCTACATTGCACCGAAAGAGGTGCACTGAAGGCACTAACACCCCTCCCCCCCAGAAAATAACTTTGAGAGCTACCAAAGAACAATTCAAAGTAGGTTTTTCGTCAATTAACACTCAGAGGAAAGAATACTATAACAAAATGATTACAAAGAAAAAATTACTATTGACGTCACATATCTTCGTGTTCATTTTAACCTTTGTTCAACTGACAAGCAAGTTTTAACTAAAAAAAAATATAGGCCTACGCTTGCAACATGACTTTCCGGAGAGAACAACTTTCTTCTTCGCCCTACTGTGCGTCTGATACAATTTCCTGTCCGCATAAATTCAAGAAAAAAAAAAAAACTTTCCTCATCGCATTTTGCAGCAATATTTCCCAAAACGATGATATACGCATTTCGTTCAATTGGTCTGGTCACAGAAAATGAAATAGGAAAATGGGTCAAGTAGGTTTAATTCCAAGTTTAAGTGGTACTAAATGCTTTCACTTGTGGGTATTTCCAGATCGAAGAGTGAAAGGGGCTCAATGTTACCCGCACCATTCGACGACAAACCAGCTAACTTTCGCTTTCAATCGTCTATTGTTTTGAGAGAGAGAGAGAGAGAGAGAGAGAGAGAGAAGAGAGAATCCTATTGCGGCAAATCTTACGAGTACAGGTTATTTAGTTTTGTGGTATCACTGACCCACTGTCCTTGCCATCATCATAAACTGACCTTATCCTTCACTCTAATTTTAAGTCGAGATATTTTCCTTCTCACCTAATCATATCGGGTGGGTGAATTATTCCCCAAAATGAGTATGGTAGTGTCTCTCATAAGCAACCCATAATTGTACGAACTGCGTTTATAAGTTAGTTCGAGAAGGATCACTTGAAACTAAATAAATGTTTCAAGGCAAAAGCGTGCAAAGGTGTTTGAAAAATAAGATGTTAAAACTATGTTATCTAATTATGAAGATCTCCGTGGCCATACAGGCCTCTAATATTTGTCATGTCTGGGTATTTAAACACTTACAGAAACCAAAGCATAATGATAGTGTATTGATAGTTTCTTAAAATACAATTGAATATATGAATATGTTACCATGACTCCCATTTCTACAGTACTATTATTTTTTACCTCGACGGCATGCATTTGATTTGGATTTTTTTTTAATCAATTTACTTTTTATAAATGTGAAACATATATGGCATTCTCGCATAGAAATTTGAATTGCTAAAAGAATAAATATGTTGAGGATATGTGCATTTGTTATGCCTTTGGTTGTTTTTGATGATTATTTGGACTAATTAAATGCCAGTGTATGCCTGGATGTATGTACTGGTCCGCAGAATTTTTTGTTCTCTCTTGACTGGTCCGTGAAGTTTGAAAGGGTTGGGAACACTGCTTTAAATAATTGTCCTTTTCGTACAGTTGTCTGAAATTGTGTTGAAAGTTATTTAGTTCTTCCTACTGTTGTTCCGGCTTTCTATATTTTCCCATAAGCCATAATAATTAAAACTTTAAATGTTAGATTTACAATTACTGTAATTCCAACCCCCAACCCCGCCCCCTTTTGTTTGATTAGTTCATTCTGTCATTCTGTATTTCTCTTTGGGGAATGGAAAGGAAATTCTTGCCGAGTTTTTATTTTTTTTATTTTCAGAGATAAAAACACACAAGGACACACCCACACACACTAACACACACACACAAAATACTAGACAAGCCTCAAAGAACATTAAAAATCGCTTGTGCTTTACGATCAGGCATGTAGCATATATATTATTTTGTTATATAGATACGTATCGTCTACATTAATTATGTGGAGAAATCACATGTTCTCAAGCAACAACAAAATATCATTAGTCACCTCTTTCCTTTTACAATAACAATGTCTATACGATTAATTCTTGGTCCGTTATTCACCGAGTGGCTTTTCAATATATAGTTCCAGAAAATGATAAAGCTTAATAATTTTATCAATTCATTATTCCAATTATGGTTCCTCCAGACTAGAGGTAACTATCTACCTTTTGGACTTCATATCTCAGCCACTTGGGTGTAACAGGGGCATACTATTCCTGTAGAAGACATTATCTTCTAAGACAAATTTCAACACAAACTTCCTCTTCACTGAACCAATATCTGCAGAAAAGTTGTCCTCGCGTCTCCTGATTCACACTGTCTACTTAAGTACCCATATTCATATCCATATTTCCAGAGCAACTCTTCACTTCTTAGTTGTCCTGTTCAGTTTGATTATCATTTAACTCTGCGCCATAGTATAGCAGAATGCTAATCCATCTAAATTAGAATCTTGAATCTTATGATATTCGTCTTTGTAATTAAGGAAATAAATTCTCACTTAATATCTAGAAAGAGTATTACTCAAGGAAACACACACACTCCATCTCTCCCCCTGTTGATGTGTGATAAATGAATCACGTGCTAAAGTGATTAATCATATATATATATATATATAATATCATATATATATATATATATATATATATATATATATATTTATATATATATGAAAATATCTTTTTGTATGAACACTATACAAACCCACATTTCTTGACCGATTTTGAAGAGATTTTAGATATACGCCAGTATCAAACCAGGACAGGTCATAGTGAAAACAGAATTAAAACCGGATCATTGGCTTGGTAAAGGGGGTGTGTGGGAAGGGGTGAAATGTAAATATAACCGAAAAACAACAGATATTAGTGTCTAATCCATAGTTTTTGATGTCGTTGAGATGAATGGTGACATACTGATGCCTTTCAAGTCCAATTCAGCCCTAATTGAGAGAGGGGGTGAGAAGGGGTGGGAAGGGGGTGTGACATGTAGAAATAACTGAAAAAGACAGATATTAGTGTCTAAGTGATTTATAGTTTTCAAGGTCACTGAGATGAATAGTGACACTCTCGATGTTCTTTATTTCTAAGTTCAGCCCTGATAGGAAGGGGGGGTGGGAAGGGAGTGACATGTAAAAATAACCGAACACTACAGATATTAGTGTCTAATCCACAGTTTTTGAGGTCGCTGAGATGAAAGTAACACTCCCGAAGCCCTTTGAGTCCAAGTTTCATCCCGTGAAGTAACATGTAAAACATTATTTATACCTTCATCTATCTATCAGTTTGCACATTTACCTATTGATTTTCCCTAAACCTTGAACACGAGAGTAAATTTAAACTTGGAAAAACTGAAAAACAGAAGCGATTTTGGCTCGGTGAAAACCACCGATATTGCACCTCACAGCTATTTGTAAATTAATGGCAAATAAAACGACTGCATTTTCATCTTTACAGAAATAGACCTCCATCAGCCATGCAATTATCTACAGCAACGAATATTCCCACTTTTAGACCATAAAAATCGCTTTGAAGTTCCATTTTGAATGCAAATGTCAATGGCTGTTATCGCACTGGAGTAATAAAAAAAAAGATTAAATGCAGCTTTCAGTCAACTGACAATACATACAGGGATTTTTCAGTATAAAGTCTGGAATATGAATCAAGGAAGATTAATCTACACATCAAATGTAGGTTGTTGCGTGCGTGCAAGGAGGGGAAGGAAGTGATAACATTATCATTATTATTTATAAAATTCGCATAATCACAGGAGTCACTAGAACAATGATAAAATCCACATTAACATAAGTGTAATTATATATTAAAAAAATCTATATACAACAAGAGCGTTCAAGAATCTGCTTGATTATTCTTGTAAGGAGAATTGAGTAGGTTCTCGAAAGCTCTAGACGTATATAAACATTTTCAGATATATATTTTCACTTGCATTTGTGTGCACTTTTTACGCTCGTTATTATTAATTATTATTATTATTATTATTATTTTGTTATTATTAATTATTATTATTATTATCAAAAAATACTCTAAGTAGTATGAGTCTCGAAAAGGAGAAACAAATCAACAATTATGTATATGTACATATACTATTTATCTTTAAAAATATGTACATTTACAAAGCTGTGGATTTGTTTAGCCATTATTATTATTATTATTATTATTATTATTATTATTATTATTATTATTATTATTATTATTATTATTATTATTATTATTATTATTATTCTGAAAACTACTTGGAAATTAGCCATACCTGACATAACATTGGGCTGAAAATAAGAGCATGTTAAAGTTTACGATAGTTAAGATCCATATTTCATTGCCAACTTATGTCAAATTGGTGAAACACTGCTTCATCTTTCCAATGAATACTTCAGTATCTACCGGAAAGGTGCAAAATTTAAACTTGGAATATCCCCAACTTTTTCACTCTAAAAGAAGCTGCATTATCTTACGAAATTTTACATTTGCTGAGCAGGTAAATGACAATGTTGGTAATAAACCAATATGATTATAAGTCTAGATTATTTAACCTATATTTTTAGAAATTTCAGTCAGTACCGGACAGGACTAAAATTGAGCGTGATACCTTAAAGTTTATGATAATCATGAAGTCAAGTGATTAATGCCAATCCTTCAGTGGGGAAAAAATTGCTGCGATTTACATAAATCTAAAGAGTAATGAATCGCTCTGGGAAGAAATATAAGGGATTCTTTCAGAACTCAATAAGTTCAGTGCCTCGTGATTAAGGTGGAATGGGCTATAATTTATGGGACTGAAATGGAAACTGCAGTTGATGAAATTTATGTGTACATATATCACTAGAAGGACGCTAAGAGAATTCATGGAATGAAAGAAAAAATTACAATACTTTATTGTAATATATAGTTTTATAAGGCTCTTTTCTCCGTTGTAAAGGTTCAGCATTAAATCTGATTTTTATAAACAGTGAATAAAAGTAAGACAAAAATAAAGACGTTCGAAATTACAAATAAATTGCGAGGAAGGAAGGAAGGAAAATTGAATGTAAAAAATAAATATACAAAAACATTACCAAAAAGTATTTTGGATAAAAATATTTTCTAACGACTTCAAATACTTTGCTTGGTTTTATTTTCGTACATTTGATACTAAAACTGCTGACATTAATTGTCCCTTCACTAGCAAAGATGTAATCATGTAACCAAAAGCATAAGTCGATCTTTAAAAATCTAACAGCCAGAACCATTCTTGACCTGTCGATCCTAAATTGCGGATTCTTTCTGACGCTAAAGAGGAACTGGTAGTACCTCACATAGAACAAGGCTGAAGGAACCAGGAACATGAAAAAATGGCGTTTGATACTTAGGAAAATCTAGATCCGCCTCTTAAAGAAAGGTATGATATATCCACCTCTTTAAGGGAGGCAGGATATATTCCGCCTCTTAAAGGAAGGCATTATATATCTGCTTTAAGGAAGGAATGATATACCTGCCTCTTTAAGGAAGGAATGATATACCCGCCTCTTAAAGGAGGAATATATTTCCGCCTCTTTAAGGAAGGCATGATATATTCCGCCTCTTCTTAAAGGAAAGGCATGATATTGTTTTTACCTCTTAAAAGAAGGCATAATATATCCGCCTCTTAAATTAAGGAATGATATAAGAGAATAATTAGAAAATACGTAGCAGATTGTCTCGTTTTTAATTTTTTCTTAATCTTGTGATGTGAAGAACTGAATTGTCATTCCTGTTCTGGATACTTAAAAAAAATCCTTTGAATTAATATTTCATTCTGCCGGCTCACATTTTCAGGCAATGTCAGGTCAGTTCATTTTGTAGTGATGTTGACGATGACCTATAAGGATAAAATACAAGAGAAATAAATGGCACAGACTAAAAACAAATATAGGTTAGATAATCTAGACTTTTAATAATATTGGTTTATTACCAACATTTTCATTTATTGTTCAGCAAATGTAATATTTCGTAAGCTAATGCTGCTTCCTTGAAAGTGATAAAGTTGTGGATATTCTAAGTTCAAACTTTGCACCTTTTCTGCAGATACTGAAGTATTCATTGGATGATGCAGTGTTTCACAGATCTGAAATATGCTGGCAATGAATTATGGTGGCCGTGGATCAAACCAATAATAAAATTTTCGTTTGATATTAGGATCTCTTTTGTACCCATGTGAAAATGGCAGTAAGCCTTGAGAGGACACGGCAGATATCGTAGGGTAATCAAAAAACCGCTCCCTCAAGTGTGTCCCCCCCCCTCTCAATTTCTGAAATACTTTCTTATTATGTCATGTTTTAAACGTTTTATATATCTATTTTGATCAAAAGAAAGGTTTTGTGTAAACCACTTGGATATCTTGCGTCCCACAAGACAAAATTAGTTGAACACACACTCAGAAAAGAAAAGATAAACAAAAAACATAAATACTAACACAAAATTGGTTCACCCGATAAAAACAATGGAGACGAACGAACAGTTCAGTTCTTGCATCTGATTCAAAATATTTCGATAGCATGCATAAATAAATGCGCCCTAAAATACAATGAAAAGTATACACAAAGAGTAGATTCAAATCCCAAGAATCCTAAACACACACACACGCACAAAAAAGACTAAAAATGCGCAACCCATCCAAATCTAAAATATACGTATGGAATTGCTACGAATGAAGTACTGGAACCAAACATTATAACGACAAACAGTTCTGGGAATTCTGAAGGGCAGAGCAGGTGGTCAGCTTTTTAAACGCCAAGTCTTTCCAGTCAGCCTAAACAAACAGAGGTGTTCCCCAGGTCCCGCCACCACTCTAACAATTTTCACCATGTCACCAGCAGAAGGGGCTGTGGACGTTTGTAAATAGCCCAAGTTTGAGTTCATTACGAAAGCTCCTCGAGGATCAGTTGAATTCGTTTCATTGCCATCGTCTTGTCACCTTGTGCAGTCTTTGGAAAACCTGAGGGCAATTGAACCATTTAACAGAGAGTGAAACTAAAACTACGACTTCAAGGAGCCTTTTGTTCTCGCTCGATTATCATCATTATTATTATGGGAGACTTAACTAGAAAACGGGAGAATTAACTCTGATGAATTTTCACACTATAGTATCTGTATACCTGAAACTTGTACGTTGAAATTTTGAGGCCCTAAGGTCAAGTGATTTGACAGCCAATATTGATTTGTATAAAAGCTAATAGATCATAGTTAAGGCAGTCAGTCATTCGTAATAATTAACTATCTCTAAAACGGTCTGATTAGTGTTACATGTGGTGAGGACATTTATTTGGCCATGTTCCAAACATCGCAAAAGGTTCAATACTTAATTTCTCTTTCTACTACCTAATATATATATATATATATATATATATATATATATATATATATATATATATATATATATATATATATATATGTGTGTGTGTGTGTGTGTGTGTGTGTGTGTGTGTGTGTGTGTAACCTGTGCCATGGAATTTTGCAGGCTTATCAAGCCGTTGAGCGCAATCTGGTATCACTCATGCGGAATGAGATCATTGTCACGTGACAAGGCAGCATATTGGAAAATACGCATAACCTAATAACATCTCCAAAAGAATACTTCAGGGAAATTACTACATATTTTGAATATAACATGCAATGTTCATATAAAGAAAATTACAGTGGCCGATTTCATTTTAGTCCCCGGGCTCATTTGTGATTTGGTAGCCATTTCACACCACATATTTGAAAGGGATGAAAATTACTATCTTCAATATAATTATGTAGAGTTCCAGCCCTGCTTTTTTTTAAAACAAAAGTGGTAGCCACTTCAGAACTTACCATGCAGGCCTCTGCAGAAGAGAATGCCAGTGTGTGAAAGAAAATACAAAAAAGAAAAAAAAGAAGAATGGGAGAATGAATATAAGAATTAATTATACAGGAATAAATACACCGTACATACTTATACGTGTATATATATATATATATATATATATATATATATATATATATATATATATATATATATATATATATATATATATCTTTATACATACATACATATATACACACATATATTTATATAATATATGTTTATCTAAATTATTCTTTTCTGATTAATTTAATCGGTCGTTCATTAATTTCATGAGAATTATTATTAATAATCATGTATATACGTACATGTACATTTTCAGCATACATATAATTGTCTAAATCCAGTGTTGTGTTGTTACGTAGACATACACACAGACACACATTTATAAAAATTGATATAAAAAAATAATGTATATGCCATTGGTATATATAAATAAATAAATAAATATATATATATATATATATATATATATATATATATATATATATATATATATATATATATAGATATATATATATACAGGTGTGTGTGCATGCGACAACGCATATCATGAACAAAAACTGGATTTAGACAAGTATTATGATTGCTAACGATATTTGTTATCTATTAACAATAATGCCTGTGAAATGAACGGACCAATTATTAAAATATTCATAAAATAATCATGAAAGCTTGAGAACACCCTGAGGCAAGAACACTCAGCCCTAGACAGGGAAAGACCAAGTAATGAATTTGACCTCAGATGGAGCCAATGGCTTTCAATAAAGGCAAAAATATCCGAACCAATCAAGCGTTGGTTAATAATTGAAAGGAGCCTTTCACGTCATGACGCGAGAGAACTTAAATCAATCAATGGATTAATTGAAACGTTGAGGGGACGTTGAGTATGCTACATAATTTCCCTTCATTTTTTAACCTAATTGTCAACTCTTGCGCTGGAACTTTCTCTTTGAAGCGCACTTTCGTCTTCATACTCTCAACGAAAGGCGAGAATTATAACCCTTCTAAGTGGTCATATTTCATAAAATTACGAGTCGACGGATTGGAGGAAAATTCAGATACATTTTAGAGACATCTTGTCTCTGCTTCAGTCTGGACAGTACTGATACGATCACATAAATTTATATATATATATATATATATATATATATATATATATATATAAAGAGGATCGATTCTAGAAAATGTAAAACAAGCAGAGGACATAAGTGTTAAAACTCGTCATTCATATAATGACAAGCTTTATAGAACGTTCCAGCTGTTTGAAGGAATAGAACTGTAGGTAGGTATTAGCCAAACATTGCTTCCAAAGGAAAGGTTGTGTCATTTTGCGGACGTTTTTTTATCACCTTGGTATCTAATTTAGAAGGCTGCTCTTTTGGTTAATAATCTCTTGAATGAAATGGAATGTACAGTTTAGGTCAAGGGTCAAGCACTGTGACCTATGAGGTCATTCAGTGCTGGAAAGGATATTGAGAGTGGGTAAGTTTGAAAGGTGTTAAGTGAAGGTAGATAGCAAGATGGAAAAAGATACAAGTGGTGAATATCGCCCGCCCATCCTGGGACCCACAGCGGGCCCAGCCCGCCTGTCACAAACACGTAGCGGACATCGCCTGCCTGTCCTGGGACCCACGGTGGGCCCGGCCCGCCCTTCCCAGGACACATGGTGGACATGGCCCGCCTGCCCTGGGACCCATGGCGGGCCCGGCCCACCCGGCCCAGGATACATGGTGGACATCACCTGCCCACCCTGGAACCACGTGTCCCGAGCTGGGCAGGCCGGGCCCTCCGCAGGTCCCAGGGTGGGCGGGTGATGTCCGTCACATGTCCCAGGACATCGCCCGCTCACCCTGAGACCCACAGCAGGCCCAGCCCGCCTATCACGGGACACATGGCAGACATCACCCGCCTGACCTGGGACCCACGGCGGGCCAGGCCCCCACCCATCCTGGGAGATGTGGCAGACATCGCCTGCCATCCCCGGGACCCGCATCGGGCCCGGCCCGCCCATCCCGGGACACGTGGCCGTTAATTTGCCATATATATACACACACACATTCCCACTGAACATTGGAACATTGTGGGGTGACTGACTGGTTGTCCTGAACATTCTGGGACATTTTTCTGACGCAAGCTAAACACTTGTCACCAAACATTGGAACATTGTGGGGTGACTGACTGGTTGTCCTGAACATTCCGGGACATTTTTCTGATGCAAGCTAAACCCTTGTTCTGTGAGAAGTAGCAGAACGTCTCCCAGCGCGAACAATGGGTTGCTCGTCACAACTTGTCATCTATCAAGGGCGGAATCTCGTAGTACCCCTACTGGCGCAGTTGTCAGCGTGGCTCGCCACAGCAGTCAAGTTGAACAAAGCTGGCGACTCCTCTGGGGATAGCAACCCCCAGGTTGAAAACCTCTGGTCTAGCAGGATTATGAATAAAGAGCTCTCCGAGGTCATATTGCTATGGGCTCATGGGAAAAAAAATTCTTTGGAGGGTGGTCCATGGCGACTAAATTTTCAGACGTTCCATTCTGCAACTCATTAAACTTTGGTGTCAGTTTTGTGCAGGAAGCCTTTCAGTAAACACCCTAGACAATCAAATTTTTATTGTCTAGGACCAATGGAAGTTGCCAGTAGATTGTCTTATAACGAATATAGAACTAGGAGGTGAGGAGTGACTTGAGGAAATAATATAATATTGTGATAAGTTAAGTACATCTTAGCTTAACGAGACCACTGAGCTGGCTAAGAGCTCTCCTAGGGCTGGCCCGAAGGATTAGATATTTTTACGTGGCTACGAACCAATTTGTTACCTAACAACGGGACCTACAGCTTATTGTGGGATCCGAACCACATTAATTAAAAAATGAATTTCTAGTCACCATTTCTTTTTGTTTTTAGATTGGTAACCAAAATAGAATTAGAGGAAAGCGTTCAGCTGCGTGTGCTTTCAGTGATACGTTGTTATTGGCTACATCTGTTTTCAAAGTTGTATCATGTCCACATTTTTTCCTGACACAAAGAAAAATTCTTTCACATTTAGCTGGTAAAATAACGTTACCGATACACAAATCCTCACCCGGGTCTAGTGATGTGGTAGAATATTCATTTCTTCAGCAGCAGATGTGATCTCTTGGTATTCCCTAATAAGCGATATTGTTTTATCCTCTAAGCTGTGCAAAGAGCCAATGTAATTATTTCGTCTATGGAAAAAAAATCTTTTTAATCGTTCCAGCTCAGGAAAGAAATTGCAGAGGAGGAGAACAGCATTGCCTCATTACGGCAAGCATTGCAAGACAAGGAATCTCCGTTGCAAGTTGCACAAAGCAGACACTGGACTCGATCTTTCAGACCAGGGGCCGACAGGTGTTTGGATCACCCTCATTACAGGTAAATATGATAGATTTAACCCTTTGTTCAGTGAAAGGTTTCATGTCGAGAAAACTGATATACTGATAAACGGTCAGATGAATCAAAATTTGCGCATATATGAGTTTGAATTCGGCATGATCTCTTCGCCAATATTCTGTTTCAGACAGAATGACAACAGTAACAGTATAAAAACACAAAATTTCAACAGACAAAACGGGGACGTTGCTAACTCTGTATTCTTAATGACAATAAATGGGTAAAAAAAATCGTCCTCTACTAAGACAAGTGTCCAACCATATAAAAGTTAATCATTTTAAATCACGTCTGGTTAATCTATCCAAGAGTAACAATCTGATGCTGGCGAAGAATGTAAATGAAGATAGAAAAACTTGACAAAAGACGGCCATAGTTTCACTTTTCGAATGGACGGATTTCTGAACCACTTAAAATTGAATTACAAAATCAAAATTATTCTGGAACATCTTGACAGCTTTAGACTAAATCACAGGCATGAATAAATAACCTCATGACCGTTCCAGGTTGAAGGATGAACTCGACGAGCTTCCCCGAAATATCGAGACCTTGCGAGAACGCCTGAAGAACAGCGAGGACACTCTCGAGGAGCTTCATCGCCTTCACGAGGATTTTTCCAAGGATATCCTAAACCGAGAGCACACGATTAGCCTGGAGAGGCGGTGTGTCACCATCAGGAGCCTGAAACCAACTCAGGAGAAATTGCAAGGTCTCTAAGGATCTTTAGAAGCGTGTGTGTATAAAAGTGGGCAGGCATCAGTGGGTAGATGGGCGTGTTACAAAGTTACAGAAGAAAGTTTATGGTGAATATCTTCAGCTTAAAATAGAATGTACTTGAATTAGCCTTTTGCCTCTTGTATGTCAGCCATGAGACCCATGTATTCCTGATGCAAATTAATAGTCTCATTTTGTACATTTTTAAACTAACCAAATGATCCTTTTAGTGCAATAAAATAAAAATAAAAATTGAATAAATTATGTATTCAATGATACCTATCTATTTCTGTGGAGCCCAGAGCAATAACAATTTCGCTGTAACCGGACAAGTGATTATCCAGAAAGACCAGATGCTGTCGGGATATAATCCAATTAAACCTCATCCCATGAAAAATATATATGCATACTGAGAGTTGGAAGGGTAATCATTTTTAATGCTTCCCCCTATCATTCCAGGATCAGGCTCAATTGACTGAGTCGTTTATTATTGTAGTTTAGATTATTTCGATATTATCATAATCAATGTGGCATAACAAAACATGATACCTAACATGGTTCAGTCACTTTATACATCACTGTATGTCTTTATACAACAAGATTCATGTTAAAAGGAATCCACAATGAATAAGAAACGAAAAAGATACCAGAGTTCTAGGCAGTGACACAGACAGTAATGATTTTCACTTACTCAACTACTTTGTTGTTGTTATTATTGTTGGGAGGGTAGGAAAGGTCTAAGGAAGCACCTACAAAGGTCTGAAAAAGGTGTTTTGCGTTGAGTTAAAGATACAGGAGTTTTAGGATGGGATGTTTATGATTTATTTATTAGAATGGAAATGTAAAATATAAACTATGTGCATACTAAGCAGTATATAAAAAAGATTTCTAATAAAATATAGCGTATTTATTTTAATTTTCGTTGGTGAAACAAGGCTCTATATGACCATAGCTTTTAGCACATTTTAATTTACGTTAAAAGTTGAGAATATGTCTACGACTTCTGCGCGAAGGGAAAATGTTGCATGCATCCTGAGTAAGCTGAAGGTCAGATCACGCCTTGTTAAGGCTGATTCCTGTCAAAGCAAAGTGTTCATGGAGATATCTTATCAGTTTAAATATTATGCAGCTCAAGGACGACACAGATTAACCAGCTTTACAAAAGAAAATCATGATAGTGTTATCAGAATGACTAGATAAATCTTGTTTTAACCTACGTTAATAACTATTATACTATTTTTTTTATAGCAGTCATCAACAGTCACACTTTTCACCGAGAACTATCAATAGTCACCATTAACTTTTTGAGCAACAGACAAGAGCTTCCTACTCATTGAAAATGACGTCAATGTCTCCAGGATAAACATAGGAGGATCTCTGATGTTAGCAGAGACCAAGGTATATATAGGATAAGGGTACCATGGCAGAGACGGCCCAGCCACTCTCAAGAAAGGGTCCTTCGACCCAGGCAGGTACTTTGGCACCCTAAAACGCCCTTACTCAAGGGTTGGTCATGTGGGTGTAGACCAAAGGGAGTGGATTGGGACTCGAGGTCTTATAGGCAGTGCGCATCCTACGAGGGAAGTCTCTATATTAGCTCCTTATCACAGAAATTAGGGAGCCGGGGAGGTGGGGGAGGGGTGTTGGGTGTTATTAATGTGGCGTTGGACTCCTGGGGTTCTACTGTGTGGTTCTTTCTCCTAGATTTTAAACAATTCTCTGGAGGAACCCTGAAGCTCTGCAGGTGTATGTTGGCTAAGAAAATGTCTTTAGGGGGGGGTTTCTCTCAAAGGGGTGATGGTCGCCCCCCCCCCCCCTCGCCGCCCCCCCCAAACACCCGCCCCTGAGTAAGAGTGGGTCGTAAAGCCCTCTCGCTGCTGGAACAAGAAGAAAGATCACGAATATATGCTACTGATCGTGGGAATCCGACCTTGAAGGGGTAAAAATCGAGAATGTTCTTTGGCCGTTATCTTTCATTTTTCATCTGTTATGGTGTTCAGTTAGGGTATATATATAATTTTCAAAGTTGGTCCCCCGCCCTTAAAATGCGAGAGTAATAAATGGGATGATATTGATTATAACATATATATATATATATATATATATATAATTTTGAAATAGGAATGAAGTAAAGAATATATTTACTTGATATAGACACATACAGATTACAAAGAGACCTTAAGATGTGCATGATGTGAATGTCCTGGCCCACAATCACAGAAAGTTGCGTTTGTCTGCTTTGGAGATTCGAGCTGGGCAAACCGGTGACAATCTTCCATTTTCTTTTCGTTGATTATTGTTGTTTCTGAGAGAATGGGCATGATATGTTTTCAGTAGTTTCATTACAATAACTTTCCTTCCAAACTATCTTGTGCCAAAGCTCATTTTCATCAATATTTTCAAGATTTCATCACCAAGGGAAAGAGTAATCATAGGTAAAAAATACAGTAGCATTTTTTGTTAAAACGTACTTCTCAGGTAACCTTGAGTGGGTCCTTCTGTTATCGCGCATCGCCATCCAATATCTACCACCCCAAAAAAAGAAGGGATTATGTAGTCTCACTGACACTGACTCTCATTCACCAGTGCTATTCAGTCTCTTAGTCTGCAAGCGACGATTGCATTCCGGGTCATGAAAGTTTAAGGAATCAAGTCGCTCGAAGCATAGTTGTTTACGTGTCCTCGAGAAATAAGGCAAGTTTCTAAAGTATTTCTTGATTCGTTCATGCCGATTCAAATTTCAGTGTTTATGATGAAGGGGGGTAAATATCGCTCAAATATCTGATTGGAAGTCATTTGTTTCGGTTCAGAGCTTGAAAGCTTTTGGAGATGATACGTTTGCCAAGAGTTGAAGGATGTTATACATACTGTGTAGTGTGTCTCTAATTTGTTAACAGGATTAAGCAGAAGTTTATTTATGGAATTTTATGAAGGTTCCTCAGAAGGTGGGCTTCATGACTGACAAGAACACATTACAATCTGGGGTAAGTAGGAATGAAACCATTAGTCTTAAAGGGGACAAAAGTCAAATATGAATGTATCCCTTAAATTGCACTATACATGGAAATTTCAAATTGTCGTCCTAATCGCCTTATGAAGTCAGTGTGTGGTTGGTGTCGCTGTCAGGGTTTAAATCATATTTAAGGACAAAGGTCAAAGAATTTGCCCTTGGTCCTTACTTCCGACCTATGAAGGCTACAGTCAATTTCAAGGTCTGAACAGAAGATAATGGTCACGTGGGAATGTAACCTAGGATGTAAAAGCTGCACAATTTCATACGAGATAGAGACTTCATACATCGCATGCTTGATTTATTAATGATGCAGATGGGAAGTGTGAGAGCACTAATGAAACCAATGCGCTGAGTGACGCCACGGCTTAGATCATTCTTAAAGGCCAGAGGTCAAGAAACAAGTGAAGATATGCCACAACTGGATGACTTGAATGTTACAGCGCAAATAATTCTGAAAGTATCAAAGAGCTCGATTATTTCTCACTAATACAACGAGGCCAATATTTCTCTCATTGGAGAAACAAATCCACAGTTATGTAAATGTACATATCTTTAAAATTTAAAACTTCAAGGATAACTTTCGGGAATTCCCGAAAGCTATCCTTGCAGTTTGAAATTTTAAATATATGTACATTTACATAACTGTGGATTTGTTTCTCCATTTGAACACTCGTACTACTATGAGGATTTTATTAATTTCTCTCATTTTTTCAAGGAGCTGCTGCAAGAATACTGAGTAGTTTGCTCACTCTGATGAGTTTCAGTTCTCCTGCGGTCTTTGATTGGGCTGGTTCTAAACCCGGAGCTGATACAAGCTACCCCAAGCATTCAGTTGACGTCACTCATTTCTCATCAGATACATATCATGTTCTGTTAACCATTCACCAGCAGATATTTCTTTACAGGATAAACATAAAGTAGAATTGTTCCTTCCTCTTTCGTTCTGGGTTTCAGTGAACTCTGCGAAGATCTTCCATATCAGTTCCTGGTCTTCATGTGTTAAATCTTCATCACGCCATAGGTTTTAATCATTAGGCCTTCGTACCGGAATGGCCACAAGGGCCTCTTATTTTCTCGATATCCTTAAATTTTGGGGGGCGGTTTCCCTTAAAGCACTGAAATCCGCAAGGAGGAGATGAAGAAATTCTCTATCTCGGGTCGACTCTCAACCGTAATGTCATCCATCTCATATGTGCGTATAATAACAATAGGTTAAGTTCTTCAAGCATTATCGGCAATACTGCACATAGTTTGCCAGTCGTGGTCACCAGATACATTGTTATGAATGTTATGAGTTAATGCCCTGGGCTGTTACAGATAATTCTATGTCTGACATTAGTGCATGACCCCACAAATTAAAAAAAAAAAAATCCCGTCGATGTATCAAAATAGATAGCATGGTGTTTCATTGATTAGTAATTGTAACCTTTGATCTGCAGTAGAGCTCTCAAATAAGGAGTTGGTTCGAAGGGTAGGTACGTGACTGTCGACAGTGTAAGTCTAATAAGAGAAAGAGAGAGAGAGAGAGTCCAAGTGCTCCTCTGAAGTTAGCTACAACTCAAACAGTAGCCCCAGGTAACTGTTTAGTACTATTACAATTCAGTGGATTTTCGTCACGACGTAACTACAATTTGTCTCCTGTGTACTGTTATCTAATAACGTACTAATGTAAAAAGAATTTAAAACAATTGATGATAACCACTGTCACCGATTGTAACTGAAGGTCATAGCTGATGATTATCCGTGCTTACAATGAATACACAGGTGAGTGGTCTGATAATGACAAATTTTGGTTGGTACGTGATAATCCTTCCATGATAATGATCATCAGTCTAAAACCTTGAAGTTGATATAAGAAAGAGGATGAAGTTTAAGTGGCAAAGAACATTTCACATTCCCGCCATAGCAACTAGGTGGTCTCAGTAACGAAGATGCAAGAGCCGTTTTTTTTTTTTTTTTTTTGTTTTGTTTTTTTCGCTTAGAGTGGGAGAAGGGGTGAAGTGTCTTACCCGTTCACTTTTTGAAAAAGAAGTGGGAAGTCTGATATAACTCCTTTGCATTTCACATCTGCTGTCGGAAATTTGTTAGGACAGTAATATTTTGTTCAACCCTTAAACATTTCCTGTTTCTTTGGAGTTTTACAATCACGTTACTTCAATTTTAACAAACGAGAGAGATTTTCTCTGTATAAACATATGGCGGTAATGGCATAACGGTTTATGATATGAATGACTGAAACAGGTGCCCGAAATTTAGCATTATAGTTTGTTTGGAATCGAGATTGAACTTGATTTATTAAAGTGAATGAGGCTTTTCTACATGCATGGAGAAAGTAGGTGACAATTACCTTCAATTAATTAAATATAATTAGCAACATTCTCTCTCTCTCTCTCTCTCTCTCTCTCTCTCTCTCTCTCTCTCTCTCTCTCTCTCTCTCCACCCTTTAAAGAAACAAGAAGAAAGACGGAAACCTTTTAACATTTTTCTTAGGGTATACTTTGAGCACAAATCGCAAATGGTATTAAGCTAGTTCATGAACTTAAACACACACACTCACACACTCACATACTGTGTATATCGACCTTCCTTCACCATCGGGAGATCAGAGTTTGATTTTTCCTAACAAACTCCCGTTGCCAATTGTAGCAAATTTGGATCACAGCCAAGGTAAAAAAAAAATTCAAAATTCCACCTCGTCTCCTCCCAGAAATACAATTATACTGAAAATATAGGCCTTGACTGGAGGACGAGGGGTTTGAACAAAGAAAAAAAAACTAAACTTCTCAGGCATAAGGCCGATCTTACTGAGGAGGGAGGAATTTACATAAAACTGGACTCTAGTTTTAAAGCACTATATTTACAGGAATTTACAGAGGTCCAGGAACACAAGGGGCAGGGGAACTGCTTTCAGTCCACCCGACCACGTGGAGGGAGCAGTCCAGCCACGGCGTTTAGGGAAATTGCGCAACGGATCAAAATTGCAAGCTTCGAAGGATTTCCAATTCCTACCACAGCCAGGCACAGCGTTTGTCTGCAAATAGAGGACACAGGCATAAGGCAGGGGAGCACACGAGGGTGAACATTACTCACTACTTTCTTTCAATCAAAGGGCCACTCATGGGGGAATGAAATGACTGGGAAATTTACACAGCAGAAACTATTTCGTGGCTTAAATTCACTAGGGGGATGTTACTAGTATCATAGGGGAGTAATTACAGAATGGAGCCCAGATGGGGGGAATGAGAACTGCACAAGTTGCCTTGGAAAAGGAAATGAAATACAGACAAAGGTAAAAACAATTCCCTGGCTGAAATGGAACTTCCCGTACAGTACCTGGAATTTGAGGCTGGTAGTCTTCAGCTTGATGTTTGGCACTATGGACTGTAAAATATACTTGGGGCATCCCAAAGCATGGGAAAGTCAGGCCCAGGAGGTTCGGGGGGGGGGGGGGGGGGGGCAGCAGCATCTGGTCAGGGGAAAGAACTCTGACTTGTCCTAGTTCTGGTGTTTTTCTGAGACTGGGCTGCTGCTTTCCAGGCCTTTTGAAGTGGTTGCTCTGCAGGGGGTAATTCCAAGCACCAATGGGAGAAGCGATAGCTTTTTTAAGAGAAAAGGGGAGAATGGAGAGAATGGGTTCTTTCCAAGTGGAAAGGACAACTTGTATAACATAGATGCATTAAACTTGGGTAAAAGACTATTTCTTTCCTTGGTTCTAGCTTAAAATCTTGAACAATATATATATATATATATATATATATATATATATATATATATATCTATATATTATATATATTCAAATGAGAGGCCAGGGGTTTACCAATTCACCTTCACAGGCTAGTGTGAATTGATAACACCCCAGACTGGGGTTCGGTCCCGAGGTGAGCCATAAATCTATAAACACACACACACACACAAACATATATATATATATATATATATATATATATATATATATATATATATATAGATATATATATGTATATATGTGTGTGTGTGTGCATGCATTTTATACAAAATGAATGATTGAGGTAAAATCTACTGAGTGTTCTTACCGTTTATATCTATTGCAGACTACTATACTTTGACCATGTGGCTTTGGATAGTTGGAATCTTTTCGTTAATTGCGGCTGTTCGGGTCATCTACCAACGACGGTCAGGGGTTTGTCCTTCGAAAAGACTATTGTATGGAAAAACTGCAATAGTCACTGGTTCTTCGGCAGGTATGTGTACTGCGACTCTCTTCATTCGTTTTTAAAAATTATTACCACATTTTCTTGCTAATGAGACTCCACTGAAATTGGTTGTCATTTGTCCTAAACTCTTTCATTTTCTCATTATATACCGAAGATAAATATTTTTTTTTTCTTGTTTTTTGTTTGTTTTTTGTAGGATTTTCGACATCTTTTCACTCTCTCTCTCATTCTTATTTCACATGTGTTTCAATTTATGTCCCTACTTTTCTGATGAAGTTATTTGGGGATTTTCGAGGATGATGTAGAAATCAACCATGACTTCAATGACTTTCACATCTAAATATCTCTAAAGTAACGGAGAGGTCTGATTTCTAGTTAATACTCCGACTTTCTCTTGATGCTAAGTCTTGCAAGTGTTAGATGCAGCTTTCACAGATTTCTTAAGGAGTATAAATGAACTATGAACCC
The DNA here is from genome assembly GCF_015104395.2 of Macrobrachium nipponense. Taxonomy (NCBI): domain Eukaryota; kingdom Metazoa; phylum Arthropoda; class Malacostraca; order Decapoda; family Palaemonidae; genus Macrobrachium; species Macrobrachium nipponense. Next base: position 27,193,916 of record NC_061093.1, on the reverse strand, counting down.
ATATCATGAAGCATTAAAATTATTCATCACTTTTCAGGTATCGGGAAGGAGACAGCGAAAGACTTGGCCCGCAGAGGCGCTCGTGTCATCCTCGCTTGCAGAAATGTAGCGAAGGCGAAAAGAGTAGCAGGTTTGTAGCAAAACAACTGTTAAATAATGATTGATTTCCTCTGCAAGTAAGTATTTTTCCTTCTGTATTCTTCACCTTTTTATGGCCTTTCCTCCCTTAAACTGGTTGCGTTTTATGGTAGCATTCTGATCGAGCTTATGGCCTTTGCCTTTCCTTATTCTTATTATGAATAATAATTACATAACACTCGAACCAGCACTTCGATGATGGGCTGTTATTTTCTCGCCCCGCCCACCTTTTTAGATGCTCTTCAGGAGGGAACTACCCTCTCACCTTACATTTCAACGTTCACACTGATGAGGAACACCGTCCAGGTGTTCGAAAGTCTTTGTTTTTTAAACAGAAATATATTCTAATTTATAATTGTGGAATTTTTAACAATTTGTTCCTCACGAGACTGTGAATTTCTTCACAATAATAATAATAATAATAATAATAATAATAATAATAATAATAATAATAATAATAATAATAAATAATAATAATAATAATAATAATAATAATAGTAATAATATAAAACTGAAAACTGCCCTGAGGCTGTTAATAGTTGTTTTAACTAATCCGTATCTTTACTTATATTTTAATTAAAGGAAAATATTAAACATTAATCACAAATTTCTGTATCCAGTGAAGATTTGCACTTTATCCGTCGCACGAAATATGAAATATTTTTTCCCTTGAGTTCTGTTCAGCAAATTTAACAATAATGAATGATAACAGGCACATAGGCACGAGCTAAAATCAATCCTCTGTTGAAATGACAAATATCTTCCAAAAGACGACATCATCGGGACGACCGGGAACGGCCAAGTCTACGTCAAGCAACTGGACACCTCCGACCTCAACTCCGTCAGGAGGTTCGCGAAGGACATCATCGACAACGAAAAACAGCTCCACATTCTGGTACGCATCGTCCGTTGGCAGGGGCGTCGTTTGGGGCGGGTGTGGGTTGGGGGGTGCCCACTGGCGCCCTTTAAGACACTGATGCCCCCACCCCGAGACTTGGTTTGCCACCCTAGGCTTTGAAATAATCATAATAATAAGATTTACTCCAATGTGAATTCTATATGGCTTTAATTCTCCAAAATGCGCAAAAATTTCCAAAAATTTCCCAGCCATACTATTACTTCTAAACCTTTGGCACTCTCCCCCCCCCCCCACCCCCCCGGAGAAAAATAGAAATGATGCGTCACTGCCTGTTGGTAGTTTCCAAGACAAGATCTATTATAACCAAATAGGCTACTGATGTCTCTTTGCTTCTATATATATAGATTTTTTTTTATAGGTTTTGGACATTCATCGTCGTAACTAATTGCTATTCATTCTATATATATACAAATTTTACAATTATTTTTACCTACATTTGGTGATTCATGTTAGCATCAGACTTTGTAAAATCTAAAGTTGTGCATGGGTAAAGTTTTGCAGAAACATTAAAAATTTTGGAAAATGTTAAGATGGTATTCGTCAGTTGATATATAACATTTAAATGTGTTTAGGTATTCTTGGCTTAAGGAGACAATTTCCTGACTTAATTGTCAACGTTCTGTATTTCAAAAGACAGACATATTATATATATATATATATATATATATATATATAGATATATATATATATATATATATATATATGTATATATATACAAATATATATACATATATCATATATGTATATATATTTGTATATATATGTATATATATATATATATATATATATATATTATATATATATATATATATGTGTGTGTGTGTGTTTGTGTGTGTGTGTGTGTGTGTGTGTGTGTGTATTACTTAAAGAATCTAATTCAAAGTGGATGGTGTCTAGCGGAGTTATTTATTAAAAAAGTTATAAGCTTTCAAGGACAAACAGTCCTCATTATCAAGTATCCATGAATACTTGATAATGAGGACTGCTTGTCCTTGAAAACTTTTAATCTTTTTTGATAAACAACTCCGCTATATACCTTCTAGTCTGAATGAGGTCCTTTTAGCAATTGTGCTACTGCTCTTAACAATTGTGTATATGATAGCTTTAATATATATATTTATATATATCGAAATACATATAGGGAAAATAATGAACACAAGAGCATGTGTTGCGCAGATACAAATACCTGACTCACATTGGGAACGAACCTCAGTCTCCAGAGTGACAGGCCAAGGCGATACCGATTAACCTACCAAGACCATAAGAGAAGTTGGAACCAAAGTACTGCGTGCTTGAGGGTTTCCAGGGCAGGCTTCTGAAACCTAACACACCAGCGAATTTCGCCTAACTTCCTGACCCATTAGCGAGTCAATTGGGACCATTTCATTTGAGTTACCCCTTCAACGTGCAATATGATGGAAATAATGAACACGTGAGCCCGTTTTTCACATAAATAAATTTCTGACACATCAGAAACGAACCTTGCTTGGTCTCCCGACTTACAAGCCAAGGCAGTACCAAATGACCTGCCAAGGCGATAACAGAAGTTGGAACCTAGTAAGCACTCTGTACCTGAGGTTTTGCCAGGGACGGTCTAATTCGGATGAGATGGCACAGACTGACTTGCTGTTGGGTCGGGAAGCTGGTTAAAATTTGCTGGTATGTTCTTTGATGAATTCTCATTTTCTATATTTCCTCAACCCATAAAAGAAAAAGTTTAGTATTTATTTTTGTCACAATGTCAATAGATGGCAGTGTGCGCTTTTTATCTTGTGAACTTCCAATGTCAGAAGCTGCTCCTCCAAAATTTCGTCCAAGTTTATCACTTCCAAATCGTGGAAAAAATTAAAAAAATTTTAAAGCTACACGAAACAAAAGTTTATATTCTTCTCTTTAAATTTATAACACCCAAGGGATTTTTTTTTTAATACTGCATGATTTACAAATACAGTGAAAATACTATAATCCATGACTCCTGAGTTAACTAGGGAATGTACTAAGCACAGTAAAATAAACTTACGAATAATTCGACATTCGAACTGCCGTCTAGAATGTAACTCGTTCGCCATGTCGGGTAGTGGCTCATACCAATTGCTTGTGTTTTGTATTTTCACATTAAACTTAACTACTACACTATTCTCGCCAACAGGTAAATAACGCTGGAATGGCGGCTCCAACCCAAAAACAACTGACCTCGGATGGCTTAGAACTAACGATGGCAACAAATCATTTCGGACACTTCCTCTTGACCAACATGCTCTTAGGTAATGTATAGCACGTCTATAGTAATAGGTGTTCACCTGGGATTCTTTGTAAGGCATTTCCTTCATTGGGAGTGGTTATTCACATGGTGTTCTTTATAAGGTAGAAAATGGATTCCCTTTAATGGGAGTGGGTATCCACCTCAGGTCCTTTGTAAGGAGAAGACTGGATTCCCTTCAGTAGGAGTAGGTATTCACTTTGGGTACTTTCTAGGGAGGAGACTGGATTCCCTTCAGTGGAAGTGGGTACTCACCTGAGGTTCTTTGTAAGGGGGAGACTGGATTCCCTTCATCATGTTGCTTTTACTCAACCAATGACAAACCCTTTGAAATTCTTTAGTCAGTTTTTAAGTTTAAAAAATATTCCTTTTTTCTCATACCTGAATAAACTGTTGGCGTGCTATTTTTGTTGATGTATCAGTTATTACAAATGTATCATTTTAATTCACCTTTTAAGCAAGATGAAAAGGTGGGATCTAAAGTGTTAGAATGTCAATTCTAGTCTTGAAAATTAACAACACAAACTAAAGTTTTCATGATAATAATGAATTGCTAGTATTTACCCAATATGATGGCGAAAAATAAACGGTTCTAATAACATTAGTGAAAAACCAAATATAGATGATCTAAACTTTGTATAAATTGCTGTTTTAGAATTATTTACTGAAATGAAATATGTTTATAAATAATGTGCATTACTAGAATTAGGTTCAAACATTCCCATGTTATGTAATGTCAAGAAACTTTTATTTGCGTACTTTGTTAAATTTCAATTTCACATGGAGCCAAATTCAAGACATTAAATTCTATAGTTTGAGCTTTCTGAGTAGATTTTAGTAAAACACAATATCTTATTTAATTAACTAGTGTCTCGACAACATTGCAGATCTCCTGAAGAAAAGTGCACCAAGCAGAGTCGTCAACGTCTCCTCAATTGCTCATTCCTTTAGCAAGAATTTCGTGGTAGATGACCTGAATTATGAAAAGACACCATATCCTGGCTCATCGGCCAGTTACGGACATAGCAAATTAGCTAATGTTCTTTTCACTGTGGAACTGGCAGAGAGGATGAAAGATACAGGTAGGGAAGGAGGAGTTGAAATACAAATGGCATTCCCTTCAATGGGAGTGTGTTCGCCCGTGGTGCTTTCTAAGGGGTGGGGGGGGGGCTGAATTCCCTTCAGTGGGAGTGGGTATTCACCTAAATGCCTCACTGTTTATTTGTGAGGTATTTACACGAAGTTTATAAGAAAACCAATCCATGGGGATAGCTTTTTTTTCTTTTTTTTTTTTTTTGCAATTCAGTTTAAAGCTACGTTGGATGACATTGCATACATTGTCGACATATAGTCTAAGTTTAATCATTCAAAATTCATTTGAAGCAGATTGGTGGCACTGTCTTGTGCCATGCAGGGCCGTAAAGAAAGATGCCAAAAGTTCACTCTTGTAACTGAATGGATAGTGCTCAATGATCAATGACATTGTAATCTAAAATCTGTCTTTCATAGTCGGGTTTACCAATTAACAAGGACAGGTATAGTGCATGTGATTGTTTTTATACAAAATTCACATGTTTTTATATCAACATTTTATGGCTAAAATTTAAGGATAAATGCTTAACACTAGTAAAAAATTTTTTTTATATAAACCAACTGTTTGCTTTTTCTATCTCTGTTCGTCTGTGCTATTTTTGCACTGATTTCAAGAGAAAAAGATGGAAGTTTTCCTCTGGTTAATGGTTGAATCTACGCCACTATTCATTTCAGTTCAGTATTCCCTGTAACATGAAATAGAAAGAACACAGCACTGCAGGATTCCTGCTTTGCACAGGTATATTCTGAGGTGTAACTATTGGTAAGACCTTTACAACAAAAATGAACTTGAGCTTCGATCACTAGATTTTCAGACCAAATGTGGAAGGCGTTTGGTGCACGTTTAATTTTCACATATTTAGTGAAAAGAGGTACGACTCCTCTTCCTTGCACCTGTCAATTGCTATCCTCTGGGTTATGGAGGAGTTATGGAGTTCCATTTGACAACGTCTGTGTGTGTGTGTGTGAGAGAGAGAGAGAGAGATAGAGAGCTGTAATAATCAGTAGTGTTAGAAGCGGTCTGTGGAAAGTGTTGAGGGATTGGTTAAGTTATTTGAGTAGTGTGTTATTGGTTTGTTGCTGATTGTTGTTGGGTTTGATATTGGTTGCTTAGGAGTTGTTGTGCTGTGATGTTTTTGTTGAGTTGCATGTGAGTTCCTGTTGGATTATATGCGAGTTGTTGTGCTTGAGGGTTGTTGTTGGTGTTGTTAGTGGGTGTGTGTGTTGCTTTATTGTTTTGGTAATTGTTTGAGCATTGGTCTTTTGTTATGGTTGTGTTCCTTGGTTGTTGTTGAGTTGTAGTTGTGTTCCTTGTTGGTTTGCTGTGTTGCTGAGTTGTGGTTCTTGGTTGTTGTTGTTGTTGGGTTGTGGTTCTTGGTTTTTGTCGTGTATTTGGTGGTGTCTAAGTGACCATGGCCAGCGGAGAGCACAGCATAGCCCGGAGTATCGTGAGTGGTTGGTAAGTACATGTGCTTGTTTTTTTTGCTCTGTGTGTAGGTATGGGTCAATTGTCTTACTTGTATTCTGTAGTGTAAAGAGGAAAGTGTGACTGAGGGTGGGTTTGGCAGCTGGAGTGATTAGGTTTATGTGGGGGGGGGGGGGGTGGCGGGATTTACCCGCTTGTTTTTTAAAGCTTGTGATCCCGCCACAGGGTCACAAATAGCTTGTCGTAGCCTTTTAATCGTTCTGTAAATGCACTATTATCTAGCTAACGTGACAAATGTAGCGACCTTATCTTCCATTCGCAAACTATTTCTCTAATTGCCTTTGAAAATAAGCCCCACTTATCTTTGTGTTTTATGCAATAGGTTATATCTTCCATTATACCCGTGCAATGAGAATACTAGTATCAGAAGTTTCAGCAATGAATAACATTAGAGTGTTGTGACAAGCTTCATTTCACGTAACATCTGAGGTATGCTTCATCAGTAGCTAATCACAGTATTATTTACCCAGTTATCTGGTATTGTGGTGTGAAAGAGGTAGATAAGTAAAAACAACTGTTTTTGCCCCAAATATATCACGAAGTTCGCAACAGGACGTCAGATTTATTCCGGGTAATCTCGTACTTCTATTTCCCAGCTACTCTACTGGATTACGTTGTCAATAAGCTGTCGATCACATAAAAAGAGACACAGGTTGGAGGAAAAACATATCTATGAATTTCATATACAGTTTCGGAGCGCTTCGTCACCTCTCTCAAGTGTGCCTCCACACTGAAGAAGGAGCATGACGCTTCGAAACTGTGTTGGGATTTAACATATATATTTCTTCTCCGAACTGTGGTTTTTTTCCTAGTTTTAAAGTTCGATATAGATCTGTTATCATTAAGCTTTCGATCAACTTCCTTTACAGACAACGTAGTGAGAGAGAGAGAGAGAGAGAGAGAGAGCGAAAAATGCTTATTTCACATCTCATGCACCAGTGATCCCCAAGTTCCTTTTCACAAGATAGAATATTGTGGAGTATTGACGGTAATGTCTTATGCACCGATAACCCTCCCGTTTTCCCTTTTTTTTTTTTTTTCTTTCACCTGGAACTTAATCATATGAACGCCTTCAGGTAATAAGAGATGCTTGTGTCAATTCAGTGTATTTCATCACTTTTTCCTTCTTGTCGATAGGGGTGACAACGAACTGCCTTCACCCTGGATTTGTAAACACCGAAATCTTTTACAAACATGGAGTTAAAATAAAAAGATTTCTGATCGGATTTCTCTTCGCACTGATGGGCAAGGTAAGATTCGAATATCACCATGTTTTAGTAATCCTTCTAAAATTAAGGAAATAATAGTTAGTTAATCTACTTAGGAACTTCAAAGGTGACCAGTGGATTCACAACATAAAACACTCGGGTGAAATTCATGCGGTTTTATAATCGTGTGGTCGGATTTCCACTGTTTAACTTTACAAAAAGCCACAAGTTCACGAACGGAAAAAAACAAAAGAAGAAGAAATTCAAATATCAAATTGGCTTTTAAAAATGTTGTAATCAGAATTGTTTTTCAAGCAACTATGTTTTATCAATGACAACATCACTTGTAATGAAACGGCATTTTATTTCAAATGTGTAGGATGTGATCCCTTGCTGCAGTCACCAATATTTATGAAATTCATTTTGCTACTAATGTGAATCAAACTTTGGCTCCCTTTCCTTGGAGTGCATCCTTTACGAAATGTCTGCATCTCTTTATTTTCACAAGTATCTGAAACCGAATATGTTTGGTTAAAGGAACACATGAGGTCCCTGTTATGTATTTGATCTGAATTGTGAGAAGGTGTAAAATTTAGATATAAGTTCAATAATGCTGAAACCAGTGACATTTTACTACTAATGATATTATCGTATACATATTTGCCACCAAGAAGTTCAAATACCGTCACTGTGAAAGGTCTCTTGCTATTTGCATTTTGCTTTAATTTTTTAATTAAAGTTCTTTAGGTGAGTTGTTTATGTTCATAATTAAAAGTAAAACACTTTTACAGTGAAACGGCCTTTAAGCTTACGTTATACCCAAAAGTCTTTTGGATATAATTATAATGATTAAATCAACAATAATCCTCTTAAAATACTGATGATATACTACAGAGGATTAGATTGTAGGTTGATAGGCAAAATTCATAATTACAAAGCATCAGACCCCAAAGGGCTTCAGGAGCCTAATCCTGTAAGGTTGCGTCGAGTCATGATGGCATGGAAGTCTTTTACATTATAAGACATTTTAATTTTACAATTTCAGGATGAAACGCTCGGTGCTCAAACCTCTATCCATTTAGCGGTGTCAGAAGAAGTGGAAAAAATCTCCGGAGAATACTTCGCTGACTGCAAGGTAAAATCTTTGTTCGTCTCTGTTGACAGACCCGTTTGTCATTCGAGCAAGGAAACTGTCATTACGGAATTGATACTCTAACACGCAGTACCTTATGTTCTCTTCATTGAACATAACATTTTCTTCACCCAACATCATTATGAAAAATAAATAAGTAAATAAAAAAACATAAAAAGAAACTGGCTTTATAACACTAGTTAACTTACATTTAGGATATAAGTCTGGTCACAGTCTTTGGTTCATGTAAAAAAATACTATAACAATCAAAATCACGACTTAAGTACTAGAATCGTTTTAGCTCTAACATTACAGATTCTCACTTCCTGTGAAAATGACCAGGAGTCAACAATTAAACTACTACGTAAAATCTTAAGGGGTATTCACAGGTAACTGATGTTTTGCCATAGAGGGTAAAGAATGCAAAATAAAAGGTCAGGAAAGCAGCAGGTAGAACAACTATTTCGTTCTAGTTAATCTTTCCTCCAGGTCTAAGTGAAGTTCATCTGTGATGAGCTTAATAGCAAGGCTTATCACGGAATCACACGTATATATATATATATATATATATATATATATATATATATATATATATATATATATATATATATATATATATACATATATATATATATATATATTATATGTATGTATATATATATATAGATATATATATATATATATATATATATATATAGATATATTATATATATATATATATATATATATATATATATATATATATATATATATATATATATATATATATATATAGCAAAGTTTTTATCTTTGTCTGTTCATCGCAAACTTTGCCCCAACATCACACTTTCTTATTTATCATGTCAGCATTTCGAGGAATTACATCTGAAATTTGAGATAATCTGCACAAGTCACAAGTGGTTTATTTGTTTACAATTTTTCATTACGTAAATTGCAGGTCGTCTACTAATTAATAATTTATCTATTTATTTACTTTCAGATTTCTCCAAGATCGGATCTGGGCAAAGATCGAGGACTGGCCAAGAAGCTTTGGGAGGTGAGCGAGACGCTAGTCAACCTTAGTCAGGAAGACCTCAATTATGGAAGAAAATAGAAATAACAAAATAGGTATTGTGACTCCTCTCTCGGGAGAAGGTTCCCAGGGCTATTTTCTAAAAAAAAATCTTTTCTGTGGTATTTGTGAGAGAATAATTTACTATAGTAGATTCACATTAACCGTGCATCAGATGTCTAAGCCAGTCCCTTACGACGCTCCTGATTGGCTGTTGATAAACCCTCAGGAGAAGTGGAACATACATCTTGCCTATGTGAACTCTCTCAAGAGAATGAGAGTTTCCAGCCTGTGACTGGCTTATCAACAGCCAATCATATGTACGGGTGATGTGAATCTACTATAGCAATTCTTAATAATAATTGTAAAAAAAAGCTATTCATTACAAAAATGTCTGAATATATCATTATAGATTTCTTCTCTTAATAATTACTTGACAGACAAGTCTTTTAACATTTTTACTGAATCACCTGCGTGTGAAATTCTCTTAGAACATTGATGACTGATTTGTTTTACTCCCGAATTACTCTAAACCATTTTGATAATTATATATATTGTAACATGTGTAAAAGGCATTTTTATATACTCATATTTTTGTTCACTAACTGTAAATGTATTTATGATGGTTTTCTGTCCTCTGCAGTCCCAGACCCATTTAACAACATCTAGAATGTATTTATTTATTTGTTATTTTTTCACAAATCAATCATAGATGTACATTTTTATGCATAAAATTATCAAACATTTTTGTTGAATTAATCCCATCACGATTATTATAAGAATCATTAATTCCATCCAGTTTATTCTGGAGATATTAATTTATGAATGTAGTGCAATTAAGTGTAATGAATCTGTTGTTTATAAATGATGCGTTTTAGATAAGGGTGGTTTATGAAACTGTAAGCACGCAGAGATGGAAGAGTTTGTAATACAAACAAGGAACTATATTATTGTAATTGTAATTAATTTCTTGCACATTACTATGCATGTCTGTGTATAACTTAAATTGTATTTGAAATAAGAACTGAAGTTAAAGAATTTTTCAAGATTTTAAGCTAGAACCAAGGAAAAATAAAGTCTTTTACCCAAGTTTAATGCATCTATGTCTTATATGCAAGTTGCCCCTTCCAATTGGGGGGAACGCATTCTCTCCATTCTCTCTTTTCTCTTGAAAAAGCTATCTCTTCTCCCATTGGTGCTTGGAATTACCCACTGCAGAGTTAACACTTCAAAAGTCCTGGAACCCAGCAGCCCAGTCTCAGAAGAACACCAGACCTAGAACAGGTCAGATCCCTTGCCACTGACCAGACGCCGCCTTCTCCAACCCCCCCCCTCCCCCTCCCCGGGCCTGCTTTCCCATGCTTTGGGAAGTCCCAAGTATATTTTTTAAGGTCCATAGTCCTGGAGACATCAAGGAGAAGAGAAGACTACCAGCCTCAAATTCCAGGTACTGTACGGGAAGTTCCATTTCAGCCAGGGAATTTTTTTTACCTTTGTCTGTATTTCATTTCCTTTTCCAAGGCGACTTGTGCAGTTCTCATTCCCCCCATCTGGGATCCATTCTGTAATTACTCCCCTGTGATACTAGTAACATCCCCCTAGTGAATTTAAGCAACGAAATAGTTTTTCTTTGTGTAAATTTCCCAGTCATTTCATTCCCCCATGAGTGGCCTTCCTCGGAAACCTGTATGTGGGCATTGCAACAAACCAGGTCACACCACGGAGCAGTGCCTCTCAAAAGTAGATCCTCCTCGGCAAGCTGCTGCCACTCCTCCAAATGGATTACTTAATCATAATAACAAAAACAACGGCCATTGGAACAGAAACAACAGGCCCAGGCCTGATTTTAGCAAGAGTTTCTGTGACACATGCAAAGTGCATGGGGACACTGCTGCCTGGGCAGGATGCCCCAAAAAAGCTCCTGTTTCTGACATTGCTATGGCCGTGACGAATCCATCCACTCCAGGCGACCCTGCTCAGGGCCCAATATTTGTTGCACATCCCAGAGGTCGCTATCCTGCCCACCAGGTCCAAGCTTTCGACGACACTGGTGCACAAGTCTCCATCATCCGAGAGGATAAAATTCCTTACAGAACTAAGGTTGATAGGCACCAGTTCATAATGATAGAGAGCCTCAACCATGCCAAGATGTTCCTACCTACTGTCCGTTTGAGAGTCACACGACCTCGCCGCTCAAAGATATGTACCATGGCAGTAGCAACCTATATACCAGGAGGTTCTGATGTCCTGCTAGGACAAGATTTTAAGTCTCCTAACTTTATACCGCATCAGGGCCACCGCCCTTGCATAGCTCCAGACCCGTTTCACGGGCCTCCAAGGACTACCTCTGCACAGGCAGTGCCACTTGAAGGTGCCAGGCAGTGCCAGGCTCCATCTCTCATGGATGTTCAGCCACGCTCGAGTCCTTCCACTAAGTCGGAAACAGCCTTAGTGCCAGTGCCAAGGCCAAACTCGAGTCTTCCTCCTGGAGCTCTAAGTCTCGGTCGCTCTCCCTCCACTGGCTTGACCCAACTACCCATGACAGCAATCAAGGAAGAACCAATTCCAATAGGAATCCTCCAGGACACCCATGACCATAGTGGACACTCCACCATCCCAGAACACATGGCGGTCGCCGCCAGCCTGGCCTGCCCGACTCACCCGTCTTGGGACACGTGGCGGTCGCCACCCACCCGTCCCGGGACACGTGGCTGTCACTGCCCGCCCGTCCCAGGAAACGTGGCGGTCGCCGCCCACCCGTCCCGGGACACATGACGGTCGCGGCCCGCCCGGCCCGCACGTCCCATGACACGTGGCAATCGACGCCCGCCAGTCCGGGACCAGCGGCAAGCCCGGCCTGCCCATCCTGGGACACATGGCGAAAGCCGCCCCCCCGTCCCGGGACATGCGGCGGGCCCAACCGCCCATCCCAGGACACATTGCAGACATCAACCGGTCACCCTGGGACCCATGGAAGACCCAGCCTGCCCATCCCGGGACACATGGCGGTTGCCACCCGCCCATCCCGGGACCCACAGCGGGCCCAGGCCCACCCATCCCAAGACCTTGGCGTAAACCGCCTGCCCATCCCAGACCCACAGTGGGCCCGGCCCACCTGTCCCAGAACCCGCGGCATGCCCAGCCCGCCCGTCCCGGGACACATGACGGATGCTTCCCGCCCGTTCTGGGACCCACGGCGTGCCCGGTGCGCCCGTCCTGGGACACGTGGCGGTCGCCAGACGCCCCGGCCCGCCCATCCCGGGACAAATGGCGGTCACCACCCGCCTGACCCGCCCATCCTGGGACACGTGGCAGTCGCTGCCCGCCCGGCTTGCTCATCCCAGGACACATGGCAGTCGCCACCCACCATCCCAGGGCTTATGGCGGGCCTGGCCCGCCCGTCCTGGGACATGTGGCTGATACCGCCCACCTGTTCCCAGGACCCACAATGGGCCCGGCCCGCCCGTCCTGGGATATGTGGGAGACGCCGCCCACCCGTCCCGGGACACTCGGTAGTCCCAGCCCGCCCATCCCAGGAGACGTGGCGGACGCCGCCTGCCCGTCCCGGGACCCACGGCGGGCTCAGCCCGCCCGTCACAGGACACATGGCAGTCCCATCCCGGGTCACGTGGCAGATGCCGCCTGCCCGTCCCGGCACCCGCGGCAGGCCAAGCCCATCCTGGGAACCGTGGCGGGCCGGGTCCGCCATCCCGAGACACGTGGCAGACATTGCACGCCCGTCCCTGGAACTGCAGTGGGCCTGGCCCGCGCATCTGGGACACGTGGCGGACGCTGCCAGCCCATCCCAGGACCCGTGGAGGGACCCGCCTGCCCGTTCCGTGACATGTGGCGGTCTCCCACCCGCCCATCCCAGGACACGCTGCCAGCCCGACCCATCCATCCCGGGTCATGTGGCAGTCACCACCCGCACATCCTAGGATCCAAGGCAGGCCAGGCCAGCCCGTCCCATGAGACGTGGCGGACGCCGCCTGCCCGTCCCGGGACCCGCTACTGACCCAGCCCGTCCCGAGAGACTTGCCGGACGCCACCGGCCGCCCGTCCCGGGACCCAGCCCAGGCCCGGCCCGCCGTCCCGAGACACGTGGCGATCGCCGCCCGCCCAGCCTGCACATCCCAGGACACGTGCCGGTCGCCATCCGCCTGGCCCGCCCGTCCCAGGACACGTGGCGAGCCTGGCCCGCCCGTCCTGGGACACATGGCAGATACCGCCCGCCCATCCCGGGACCAGCGATGGGCACGGCTCGCCAGTCCCGGGATATGTGGCAGACACTGCCATCCTGTCCCAGGAGACGTGGCGGACGCCGCCTGCCCTTACTGGGACCCGCGGCGGGCTCAGCCCACCCATCGCCAGGACACATGGCAGGCCCATCCCGCCCATCCCAGGACACTTGGCAGATGCCGACCCACCCATCCTGGGACACATGGCCGCCTGCCCATCTCAGAACCCGTGGCAGGCCAAGCCCATCCGTCCTGGGACACGTGGCGGACGCCACCCGCCCGTCACAGGACCCATGGCAGGCCTGGCCCACATGTCCCAGGAGATGTGGCGGATGCCGCCCGCCCATCCCTGGAACTGTGGCGGGCCGGGCCCGCCCATCCCGAGACATGTAGCGGACGACGCCCGCCCGTCCCGGGACACGTGGTGGTCCCCACCCGCCCGTCCTGGGACATGCTACGGCCCGATCCGTCCATCCCAGGTCACGTGGCGATCCCCGCCCGCACGTCCCGGGACCCAAAGTGGGCCCGGCCAGTCCTTCCCATGAGACGTGGCGGACGCCGCCTGCCGTCCCGTGAGACATGGCAGACGCCACCCGCCCGTCCCGCAACCCGCTACTGGCCCAGCCCGCCTGTCCCAGGAGACATGCCAGACGGCGCCTGCCTGACCCATGACCCACTGCTGACCCAGCCCGTCCATCCCGGGAAACGTGGCGAACACCGCACGCCTGTCCCGGGACTCGCAGCGGGCCCGGCCAACATGTCGCCCCCCGCCCGGCCCGCCTGTCCCAGAACACATGGCAGTCGCCACCTGCTTGTCCCGGGACACATGGCGGTCACCGCCCGCCTGGCTTGCTCATCCCAGGACACGTGGCGGTTGCCGCCCACTCGTCCCGGGACCCGTGGCGGGCCTGGCCCGCCCGTCATGGGACATGTGGCGAATACCGCCCGCCATCCCAGGACCCGCGATGGGCCCGGCACACCCGTCCTGAGATATGTGGCAGATGCCGCCCGCCCGTCCCGGGACCTGCGGCGGTCCCAGCCCGCCCGACCCAGGAGACGTGGCGGACGCCGCCCAACCATCCCTGGACTCACGGCGGGCCCAGCCCACCCATCCAAGGACACTTGGCAGGCCCGCCCCTTCCATCCCGGGACACCTGGCGGACATCGCCCTCCTGTCTCAGGACCCGCAGCCGGCCCGGCCTGTCCGTCCGTCCCAAGACACGTGGAGGATATCGCCCGCCTGCCCGCCCAGGGCCCGTCCTTCAAAAGTGGCGGACATCGTCCACCCACCATGGGTCCCAGGGCGGGCACGCGATGTCTGCCACATCTCCCGGATGGGCAGGTCGTGCCCGACGGGGGTCCCAGGGCGAGCGGGCGATGTCTGCCATATGTGCCGGGACAGGCAGGCCAAGCCCACCACGGGTCCCAGGGCAAGCGGGCGCCATGCTCCACCACGTGTCCCGGGACAGGTGGGCTGGGCCTGCCACGAGTCTCAGGAGGGGCCGGCAATATTCGCCACGTGTCTGATTAGTGTTACATGAGGTGAGGACATTTATTTGGCCATGTTCCAAACATCGCAAAAGGTTCAATACTTAATTTCTCTTACTATCTAATATATATATATGTATATATATATATATATATATATATATATATATATATATATATATATATATATATATATATATATATATATATATATATATATATATATATATATATATATATATATATATATATATATATATATATATATATATATATATATATATATATATATATATAGATAGTAAGAGAAATTAAGTATTGAACCTTTTGCGATGTTTGGAACATGGCAAAATAAATGTCCTCACCTCATGTAACACTAATCAGATACTATAGTGTGAAAATTCAATCAGAGTTCATTCTCCCGCCCTTTCTAGTTAAGTCTCCCATAATAATAATAATAATAATAATAATAATAATAATAATAATAATAATAATAATAATAATCCGAGCGAAAACAAAAGGCTCCTTGAAGTCGTAGTATTCATGTCACTCTGTCAAATGGTTCAATTGCCCTCAGGTTTTCCAAAGACTGCACAAGGTGACAAGACGATGGCAATGAAACAAATTCAACTGATCCTCGAGGAGCTTTCGTAATGAACTCAAACTTGGGCTATTTACAAACTTCCACAGCCCCTTCTGCTGGTGACATGGTGAAAATTGTTAGTGGTGGCGGGATCTGTGGAACACCTCTATTTGTTTAGGCTGACTGGAAAGACTTTGCGTTTAAAAAGCTGACCACCTGCTCTGCCCCTCAGAATTCCCAGAACTGTTTGTCGTTATAACGTTAGGTTCCAGTACTTCATTCGTAGCAATTCCATACGTTTATTTTAGATTTGGATGGGTTGCGCATTTTTAGTCTTTTTTGTGTTGTGTTTACGAATTCTTGGGATTTGAATCTACTCTTTGTGTATACTTTTCATTGTATTTTAGGGCGCATTTATTTACGCATGCTATCGAAATATTTTTAATCAGATGCAAGAACTGAACTGTTAGTTCGTCTCCATTGTTTTTATCGGGTGAACCAATTTTGTGTTAGTATTTATGTTTTTTTATTTGTCTTTTCTTTTCTGAGTGTTTTCAACTAATTTTGTCTTGTGGGACGCAAGATATCCAAGTGGTTTACACAAAACCTTTCTTTTGATCAAAATAGATATATAAAAACGTATGCAAATAGAAATTTTAGGTTTACAGGCGTGGAGGCATATTTAATTTTTTAAAACATGACCTAATAAGAAAGTATTTCAGAAATTTAGAGGGGGAACACAGTTGAGGGAGCGGTTTTTTTATTACCCTACGATATCTGCCGTGTCCTCTCAAGGCTTACTATCATTTTCACATGGGTACAAAGCAAGAGATCCTAATATCAAACGAAAATTTTATTATTGGTTTGATCCACGGCCACCATAGTTCATTGCCAGCATATTTCAGATCTGTGAAACACTGCATCATCCAATGAATACTTCAGTATCTGCAGAAAAGGTGCAAAGTTTGAACTTAGAATATCCACAACTTTATCACTTTCAAGGAAGTAGCATTAGCTTACGAAATATTACATTTGCTGAACAATAAATGAAAATGTTGGTAATAAACCAATATTATTAAAAGTCTAGATTATCTAACCTATATTTGTTTTTAGTCCGTGCCATTTATTTCTCTTGTATTTTATCCTTAGGCCATCGTCAACATCACTACAAAATGAACTGACCTGACATTGCCTGCAAATGTGAGCCGGCTGAATGAAATATTAATTCAAAGGATTTTTTTTTTAAGTATCCAGAACAGGAATGACAATTAAGCTCTTCATATCACAAGATTAAGAAAAAATGAAAAACGAGACAATCTGCTACGTATTTTCTAATTGTTCTCTTATATCATTCCTTAATTTAAGAGGCGGATATATTATGGCTTCTTTTAAGAGGCAGATATATCATGCCTTCCTTTAAGAGGCGGAATATATCCTGCCTTCCTTAAAGAAGCTGAATATACCATGCCTCCTTTAAGGGGCGGGTACATCATTCCTACCTTAAAGAATCGGGTATATCATTCCTTCCTTAAAGGCAGATATATCATGCCTTTCTTTAATAGGCGGAATATATCATGCCTTCCTTTAAGAGGCGGGTATATCATTCCTTCCTTAAAGGCAGATATATAATGCCTTCCTTTAAGAGGCGGATTATATCCTGCCTCCCTTAAAGAGGTGGATATATCATGCCTTTCTTTAAGAGGACGATCTAGATTTTCCTAAGTATCAAACGCCATTTTTTCATGTTCCTGGTTTCTTCAGCCTTGTTCTATGTGAGGTACTATCAGTTCCTCTTTAGCGTCAGAAAGAATCCGCTATTTAGGATCGACAAGTCAAGAATGGTTCTGGTTGTTAGATTTTTAAAGATCGACTTATGCTTTTGGTTACATGATTACATCTTTGCTAGTGAAAGGACAATTAATGTCAGCAGTTTTTGTATCAAATGACGAAAACAAAACCAAGCAAAGTATTTGAAGTCGTTAGAAAATATTTTTATCCTAAATACTTTTTGGTAATGTTTTTGTATATTTATTTTTTACATTCAATTTTCCTTCCTTCCTTCCTCGCAATTTTACATTGGTTATTTGTAATTTCGAACGTTTTTATTTTTGTCTTACTTTTATTCACTGTTCATAAAAATTAGATTTAATGCTGAACCTTAACAACGGAGAAAAGAGCGTTATAAAACTCTATATATTACAATAAAGTATTGTAATTTTTTCTTTCATTCCACGAATTCTTTTAGTGTCCTTCTAGTGATATATGTACACATAAATTTCATCAACTGCAGTTTCCATTTCAGTCCCATAAATTATAGTCCATTCCACCTTAATCACGAGGCACTGAACTTATTGAGTTCTGAAAGAATCCCGTATATTTCCTCCCAGAGCGATTCATTACTCTTTAGATTTATGTAAATCGCAGCAATTTTTTCCCCACTGAAGGAATGGTATTAATCACTTGACTTCATGATTATCATAAACTTTAAGGTATCGCGCTCAATTTTAGTCCTGTCCGGTACTGACTGAAATTTCTAAAAATATAGGTTGAATAATCTAGACTTATAATCATATTGGTTTATTACCAACATTGCCATTTACCTGCTCAGCAAATGTAAAATTTCGTAAGATAATGCAGTATCTTTTAGAGTGAAAAAGTTGGGGATATTCCAAGTTCAAATTTTGCACCTTTCCGGTAGATACTGAAGTATTCATTGGAAAGATGAAGCAGTGTTTCACCAATTTGACATATGTTGGCAATGAAATAAGGTGCGCGTGGATCTTAACTATCGTAAACTTTAACATGCTCTTATTTTCAGCCCAATGTTATGTGAGGTATGGCTAATTTCCAAGTAGTTTTCAGAATAATAATAATAATAATAATGGCTAAACAAATCCATAGCTTTGTAAATTTACGTATATTTTTGAAGATAAATAGTATATGTACATATACATAATTGTTGATTTGTTTCTCCTTTTCGAGACTCATACTACTAAGAGTATTTTTTAATAATAATAATAATAATAATAATAAAGTGCACACTAATTCAAGTGAAAATATATATCTGAAAATGTTTATATACATCTAGAGCTTTCGAGAACCTGCTCAATTCTCCTTACAAGAAGAATCAAGCAGATTCTTGAACGCTCTTGTATATAGATTTTTGAATATATAATTACACTTATGTTAGTGTGGATTTTATCATTATTCTAGTGACCCCTGTGATTATGCGAATTTTATAAATAATAATGATAATGTTATCACTTCCTCCCCCTCCTTGCGTGCACGCAGCAGCTGTGTAACTATTTATCTCTCAGACAAACCTACATTTGATATGTAGATTAATCTTTCTTTTACGATTCATATTTCTCTTGAAACGTTTGTAATTTCCGGGCGAAGTCTGACTCATATTCCAGACTTTATGCTGAAAAATCCCTGTATGTATTGTCAGTTGACTGAAAGCTGCTTTTAATCTTTCTTTTTATTACTCCAGCGCAATAACAGCCATTGACATTTGCATTCAAAATGGAGCTCCAAAGCGATAGCTTATATTAAGCCGTTTTTATGGTCTAAAAGTGGGAATATTCGTTGCTGTAGATAATTGCATGGCTGATGGAGGTCTATATCTGTAAAGATGAAAATGCAGTCGTTTTATTTGCCATTAATTTACAAATAGCTGCGTGGTGCAATATCGGTGGTTTTCACCGGGCCGAAATCGCTTCTGTTTTTCGGTTTTTTCAAGTTTAAATTTACTCTCGTGTTCAAGGTTTAGGGAAAATCAATAGGTAAATGTGCAAACTGATAGATAGATGAAGGTATAAATTATTTTTTACATTTTATTTTTTACCCCTTCTCATTCTACCTTCCTATCACAGCTGAACTTGGACTCAAAGGGCATCGGGAGTGTCACTTTTATCTCAGCGACCTCAAAAACTGTCGATTAGACACTAATATCTGTAGTGTTCGGTTATTTTTACGTCACTCCCTTCCCACCCCTCCTTCCTATCAGGGCTGAACTTAGAAATAAAGAACCTCGAGAGTGTCACTATTCATCTCAGTGACCTTGAAAACTATAAATCACTTAGACACTAATATCTGTCTCTTACAGTTATTTTTACATGTCATCCCCTTCACACCCCTTCTCACCCCCCCTCTCAATTGGGCTGAATTGGACTTGAGAGGCATCAGTAATGTCACTATTCATTTCAACGACATCAAAAACTATGGATTAGACACTAATATCTGTTGTTTTCGGTTATTTTTACATTTCACCTCCTTCCCACACACCCTTTACCCAGCCAATGGTCCGGTTTTAATTCTGTTTTCACCATGACCTGTCCTGGTTTCATATTGACGTATATTTAAAATCTCTTCAAAATCAGTCAAGAAATGTGGGTTTGTATAGTGTTCATACAAACAGACATTTTTATATATGTATATATATATATACATATATATATATATATATATATATATATATATATATATATATATATATATATATATATGTGTGTGTTTGTATGTATGTATGTATATATATATTTATATATATATATATATATATATATATATATATATATATATATATATATATACATATATATATATATATATATATATATATTATATATCAGCAAAAGCCACAGGGAAAATTTTTAAAAAGAAAAAGACAGAGTGCCAAGTACTTTCGTGTATTTAACACACTTTCTGCCCCGAAGATGTGGTAAATACACGAAAGTACTTGGCACTTTGTCTTTTCTTTTTTAAAAATTTTCCCTCTGGATTTTGCTGGTAAACAAAATCACGTTCTTACTTTTGTGATTTCACAGTATATATAATATATAATATATATTTATATATATATATATATATATATATATATATATATATATATATATATATATTATATATATATATATATGATAATCACTTTAGCACGTGATTCATTTATCACACATATCCACAGGGGGAGAGATGGAGAGAGTGTGTTTCTGTGTGTAATACTCTTTCTAGATATTAAGTGAGCACTTATTTCCTTAATTACAAAGACGAATATCATAAGATTTCAAGATTCTAATTTAGATGGACTAGCGTCCTGTTATACTTTGGCGCAGAGTTAAATGATAAACAAACTGAACAGGACAACTAAGAAGTGAAGAGTTGCTCTGGAAATATGGATATGAATATGGTACTTAAGTAGACAGTGTGAATCAGAGACGCGAGGACAACTTTCTGCAGATATTGGTTCAGTGCAAGAGGAAGTTTGTGTCGTAATTTGTCTTAGAAGATAATGTCTTATGAACGTATTTAGTAAACTTAAACGTCCCTTTTCAATATGTTCTACAGGAATAGTACTATGCCCCTGTTACACCCAAGTGGCTGAGATATGAAATCCAAAAGGTAGATAATTACCTCCAGTCTGGAGGAACCATGCTTGGAATAGTGAATTGATAAATAAGCTTTATCATTTTCTGAAACTATATATTGAAAAGCCACTCGGTGAATAACGGACCAAGAATTAATCGTATAGACATTGTTATTGTAAAAGGAAAGAGATGACTAATGATATTTTGTTGTTGCTTGAGAACATGTGATTTCTCCACATAATTAATGTAGACGATACGTATCCATATAACAAAATTATATATATGCTACATGCCTGATCGTAAAGCACAAGCGATTTTTAATGTTCTTTGAGGCTTGTCTAGTATTTTGTGTGTGTGTCCTTGTGTGTTTTTATCTCTGAAAATAAAAAAATAAAAACACGGCAAGAATTTCTTTTCCATTCCCCAAAGAGAAATACAGAATGACAGAACGAATTAATCAAACAAAAGGGGGAGGGGGGCGGAGTTGGAATTACAGTAATTGTAAATCTAACATTTAAAGTTTTAATTATTATGACTTATGGGAAAATATAGAAAGCCGGAACAACAGTAGGAAGAACTAGATAACTTTCAACACAATTTCCAGACAACTGTACGAAAAGGACAGTTATTTAAAGCAGTGGTTCCCAACCCTTTCAACTTCACGGACCAGTCAAGAGAGAACAAAAAATTCTGCGGACCAGTACATACATCCAGGCATACACTGGCATTTAATTAGTCCAAATAATCATCAAAAATAACCAAAGGCATAACAAATGCACATATCCTCAACATATTTATTCTTTTAGCAATTCAAATTTCTATGAGAGAATGCCATATATGTTTCACATTATAAAAAGTAAATTGATTTTTAAAAAAAAATCCAAATCAAATGCATGCCATGTGGGTAAAAAATAATAGTACTGTAGAAATGGGAGTCATAGTAACATATTCATGTATTCAATTTTATTTTAAGAAACTATCAGTATACTTTGGTTTCTGTAAGGTGTTTAAATACCCCAGACATGACAAATATTAGAGGCCTGTATGGCCACGGAGATCTTTCAAACACCTTGATATCTCGACGTATCCTTTGCACGCTTTTGCTTTGAAACAATTTATTTAGTTTCAAGTGATCCTTCTCGAACTTACTTATAGACGCAGTTCGTACAGTTATGGGTTACCCCAACAGAAACATCTACCATACTCATTTTGAGGAATAATTCACCCGATATGATTAGGTGAGAAGGAAAATATCTCGATTTAAAATCAGAGTGAAGTATAAAGTCAGTTTATGATGATGATGGCAAGGACAGTGGGTCAGTGATACCACAGAACTAAATAATCTGTACTCGTAAGATTTGCCGCCATTGGAGAGGAACGTCATGTTGGAAGACACGATGGAAATGGAAGTGCGGGGTAGAAGGAAGAAGGGAAGACCAAGAAAGAGATGGCGTGATTGTGTAGGGGAAGATATTGAAAGGTATAAATGAGAACGAGGCACGACAGAAATCGATGGAGACGACTCATTCGCAATGGCGACCCCATATAAAAATGGGTTTAAGCTAGGAAGAAGGATTCTCTCTCTCTCTCTCTCTCTCTCTCTCTCTCTCTCTCTCTCTCTCTCTCAAACAATAGGCGATTGAAAGCGAAAGTTAGCTGGTTTGTCGTCGAATGGTTGCGGGTAACATTGAGCCCCTTTCACCCTTCGATCTGGAAATACCCACAAGTGAAAACATTTAGTACCACTTAGAACTTGGTAAGTTAAACCTACCTCTAGACCCTCCCATTTTCCTATTCATTTCTTGGTGAACCTAGACCAATTGACGAAAATGCGTATATCATCGTTTTGGGAAATATTGCTGCAAAAATGCGATGAGGAAAGTTTTTTTTCTTTAATTGATGTGAACTGGAAATTGTATCACACGCACAGTAGGGCGAAGAAGAAAGTTGTGTTCTCAGGAAATTCATGTTGCAAGCGTAGGCCTATATTTTTTTTAGTTAAAACTTGCTTGTCAGTTGAACAAAGGTTAAAATGAACACGAAGATATGTGACGTCATTGGTAATTTATCTTTGTAATCATTTTTGTTATAGTATTCGTTCCTCTGAGTATTAACTGACGAAACCTACTTTGAATTGTTCTTTGGTAGCTCTCAAAGTTATTTTCCGGGGGTGGAGGGCGGGCGGGCGTTTATGCCTTCAGTGCACCTCTTTCGGTGCAATGTAGGCCACTAGCTGCAACCCCTTTCTTTCCCTTTACTGTACCTCCGTTCATATTCTATTTCTTCTATCTTACTGTCCACCCTCTCCTAATAATTGCTTCATAATGCAACTACTTTGAGGTTTTCCTCCTGCTACACCTTTCAAACCTTTTACTGTCGATTTCCGTTTCAGCGCTGAATGGCCTTAGTTGCCCCAGTGCTTGGCATAATGCTAAAAAAAAAATTATATATATATATGTATATATATATATTATATATATATATATATATATACACATATATATATATAACACTATACACACACACATATATATATATATATATATATATATATATATATATATATATATATATAGATTAACACAATAGATGCTTATGACTCAAAGTAATTAGCTAATTACGTCACATATCTGTATGTTCAATTTAACCATATGTTTAGCTGACTCGCAAGTTTTAACTTAATAACAACTATAAAATGCCATCTAACCTCAGTAGTTTTCAAGATCTGATGACGGACAGCAAAAGTGCGGACGGATAGACAAATTGCCATTTCAATATATTTCTTTTATAAAAAGCTAAAACTTGAAAAACAATATACTTACAACGCAACACAACGTTTCCTGAAAACACAACTTGGTCTGGACTGTGGTTACAAATATAATAAAGATAGTAAAACTATAGAAAGCTACCGAGCTGACAGCGTTGCTATTTCTTGTGATAATTTGAAAGTGACATTCACTCTAGTTACGAAGAAAGATGGTATATAATGGTACTACTTTAAGGATTTGCTTGTGTGTGTGCGCGCGCGTGCGTATGTGTTTGTATTTGTGTGTGCATACTTGTTGCAAACTTTCAGTTGAACTAAAGAATAAATCGAGGAATCGTTTGAGTAGGGGGACTTTTGTAACAATTATAAATTGCTTGTGAAAATGATTTCTGAAAAATTAACCATCATAAACACAAGTCGCTAATGAAACTCTCTCTCTCTCTCTCCTCTCTCTCTCTCTCTCTCTCTCTCTCTCTCTCTCTCTGCGCATTCCTGCTTCAGTATACTTTTGATTCATTCGTCACCTTTGGCGTTCCTCGTGCGTAGACAGCACGTCTGAAAGGTGACCAGTCTTTGGGACATTATATATATATATATATATATATATATATATATTATATCCTATATATATATATATATAGATATATATTATATATATATATACCTAGTATGGACAGAATAATATTAATATAAACCTCAATTGAAGCATTATACACTAAGCACGGTAGTACACACATTACATTCCCTATTCCAAATGAAGTGATTTCACATACACTGTCTTATGTAAATATATCAATAGACTGTTTTTCTACGCAAAAATACAATTTCTCTCTCTCTCTCTCTCTCTCTCTCTCTCTCTCTCTCTCTCTAAACTTATTGAATGCAAAGCCTTAAACCTAAATGAAGGAACAAATGAAGAATTCCAGACCTTCGAGAAAGAAAGAAAGAAAGACACCAGACATAATTAAAAATCTTTCAGAATCTTTCCTGCTATATTTCGATAGATCAAAATATCTGTCGTGGAATATAGAAAATCAACGAGGAGAGAGGAGAGCATATGAATTGGATTCCTTAAGATATGGATTCCAGTTTGAAGAAAATGTGGCCTTGCCTTCTTGCTTGCTGTTACTACCTATTCTCTCCTTACTGATGATGATGGAGCTGAATAGTGCAAGGAAATGGGACTGAACGAGAGACGCCATCCAGTGCCAGAGAGAGCAGCGCGTGAACTTGGACAGGACAATTCTTCAGCTACAACAGAGGCTCGACTACCAAGAAGAGATGCAGAAGGCGGGCGGATGAGAAGAACGCGTTCGTGAAATCCAGATAAATCAGGAGGTGTTGCAACAGCAATCCTTGCTCGAAGCTGAAACAGTGTTTCTGAAAAGGGAGAACGTCCACGAGAAGAGGGAGAAACGGCAGCTGGAAGACAAGATCTTCAGTGGTAGAAGTCAATCAGCAGCTGAAGCCCAGCGCGGAGAAAATCGGTCAGAGAAACGATGCCCTATGTGAGAGGATAAGGGAACTAATTGGGCAGTTGGCAGAGCAAACTGCCTGCTTGAGAGGCTCGAGAAACTCCTACGATCGAAGGAGAAAGACCTGCAGCTGAAGATGGCAGAAAAGCGGGGACGCAGATGGCGAGGCTCATCCAAGGAACAAAAAAACGACAGAAAAGCAGGAATCCGAGAAGGAAGACCTGGAGTTGAGGTCGCAGAGCCTGCAGAAGGAAGTGGAAGACCTCTGGAAGGGAAACTGTTGACGCCAGCGTGAAGTTGAGGCGGCGAAACTCGAGGAACGAGCTGGCATTGCCTTGTAGAGGAAGGAAATCGTCGCCTGGAGTCACTGGAGAGGAAGGCTGGTGTCCAGAGTGAACGAAACGACCAGGTGGAAGATAAGGTTGGGCAGCTGCGAGGAGCGAAGGACAAATTGGTGTGCGACGTGAAGAACCTTGACGAGAAATAAGACGCCTGGAGGAGGACCACTGGACACTGGATTACTGCAGAAGCTGGTGTGGATGTTGAAGGAATGGCGCGATCTAATCTACGCTGGCCTCACGAGTACAGATGAGATGTGAAAATTTTGAGGAGAATGTTTGTTGTATGGAAAGTTTGGTGTATATTTTGTAATAAGTTTGCTTTGTTAACCTGGAAGGAAAATAAATATGTAAAAAAGTTTTGGTAGAGTTTGATTGATTTCTGGAAGGGAGAGAAAAAAGGGAAGACTATAGAATGAGTGAAGAAAATGAGGGGGTTGTTGGAGGTAGCAGGAGAAGATGCAGGATTGAAAGAAGCCCCTGAAGAATTGAGAGAATTAAGTAGGATTCATAGAGAGCCAGACAAGCACTAAAGGATTCCGAAGAAGCCCCAGGAGAAGTGAGAGGATTCAGGGGCATATTCTGGTTGTAAGGTACAGCATAGGTGTTCCTCTATACAGGGAGTGGCGGGTCGGGCCCGCCACAGTTCCCGGGACGGGCGGGAAAGGTCCGCCAAGTGTCCTGGGACGGGCGAGCCGGGCCCGCCGCGGGTCCAGGGACGGGCGGGCAGGCGTCCGCCGAGTGTCCCGGGACGGGCGGGCCGGCGTCGGCCACGGGTCCCGGGACGGGCGGGCAGGCGTCCGCCGAGTGTTTCCCGGGACGGGCAGGCCGGCGTCGGCCGCGGGTGCCCGGGACAGGCGGGCAGGCGTCCGCCGAGTGTCCCGGACTTGGGCGGGGGCGGGCCAGGCGCCCTGGATGCCGTCAGGGTAACGGGGACGGGCGGGGCAGGCGGTCGCCGACGTGTCCCAGACGGGGCGGGGGGCGGGACCGGTGCCCCCCCGCCGCTGGGTCCCGGGACGGGCGGGCAGGCGTCCGCCGAGTGTCCCGGGACGGGCGGGCGGGCAGGTGACCCCCACGGCGTTCCGAGTCCCGGGCAGGGCGGGGGTCCGGCGCCCCCCAGGCGTGCCGGGCCGGGAGTGACGGGACGGGCCGGGCGGGCCGGGGCCGGCGCTCCCGCCGCGGGTCCCGGGATGGGCGGGCAGGCCTCTGCCGAGTGTCCCGACGGGGCGGGGATGGCCAGCGCCCCACCGCCGCGGGTCCCCGGGGACGGGGCGGGCGGGCCATACACCCCCCCGCCGCAGGTCCGGGCTGGGGGGGCAGGCGTTCGCCGAAGTGTTCGGGACAGGAGGGTGTGGGCCGGAGGCCCCTACCCGCCGCGGGTCGGGACGGTGGGTGGGGCGGGACTGCCGGCCCCCCGCCGCGGGTCCCTGGGACCAGCGGGCGGGTTGGGGGGCGGGCCCCCCGCCGCTGGGTCCCGGGACGGGCGGGGCAGGCGTCCGCCCGAGTGTCCTGGGAAGGGTGGGGTGGGCCGGCGCCCACCCGCCGCGGGTCCCGGGAAAGGCAGGGCAGGCGTCCGCCGGAGTGTACCGTGGGACGGGCGGGCGGCGGCGACGCGGGTGGGTCCCAGGGCGGGTGGGGGGCCGGGCCCGCCCTCCAACGCAAGGTTCCCAGGACGGCGGGCGGGCAGTGGTCTGCCGAGTGTCCCGGGGACGGGCGGCGGGCCGGCGCCCCCCCGCCGCGTCCCAGGACGGGCGGGCAGGCGTCCCCGAAGAGTGTCCCGGGACAGGCGGGCGGGCGGCGCCCCCCCCGCGGAGGGTCCCGGGACGGGCGGGCAGGGCGTAGCCCAAGTGTCCCGGGACGGGCGGGCCGCGGGCCGGCGCCCCCCCGCCACGGATCCCGGGACGGGCGGGCAGGCGGTCCGCCGAGTGTCCCGGGACGGGCCGGCGGGCCGGTGATCCCCCCACACCGCGGGTCGGGACGGGCGGCGTGCCGGCGCCCCCCCGCCGCAGGTCCCCGGGACGGGAGGGCGGGCCGGCGCCACCCCGCTGCGGGTCCCAGGACAGGCGGGCAGGCGTCCTCTGAGTGTCCCGTGGGACTGGGCCGTTCAGGCCGGGGCCCCCCCGCCGCGGGGTCCCGGGCGGGACTGGGCGGGCCGGCCGGCGCCCCCCGCTGGCGGGTTCCCGGGACGGGCCAGGCGGGGCCGGCCGGCCTCCCCCCGCCGCGGTCCCGGGACGGGCGGGCAGGTGTCCGCCGAGTGTCCCGGGTAACGGGCGGGCGGTGGCCTTCCCCCGGGACCCCCTCTGGCGGGTCCCGGACGGGCAAGGCGGGCCGGTCGACCCCCCCGCCGCCGGGGTCCCTGGACGGGCTGGGCAAGGTGTCCTGCCGAAGTGTCCCCGGGTCGGCGGGCGGGCGGGCCGGCGCCCCCCCCGCTGCGGGTCCCGGGTGACGGGCGGCAGGCGTCCGCCGAGTGCTCCCGGGAGGGTGGGGTGGGCTATGTGTCTGCAGAGTGTCCCCGGACAAGGCGGGCGGGCCCGGCGCCCCCCCCCGCCGCGGGTCCCAGGACGGGCTGGCATGCGTCCGCCGAGTGTCCCGGGACGGGTGGGCAGGTGTCTGCTGAGTGTCCCGGTACAGGCGGGCGGGCCGGCGCCCCCCCCGCCGCTGGTCCCGGGACGGGCTGGCAGGCGTCCGCGAGTGTCCCAATGTTATGTCAGGTATGGCTAATTTCCAAGTAGTTTTCAGAATAATAATAATAATAGCTAAACAAATCCACAGCTTTGTAAATGTACATATATTTAAAGATAAATAGTATATGTACATATACATAATTGTTGATTTGTTTCTCCTTTTCGAGACTCATACTACTAAGAGTATTTTTTAATAAAAATAATAATAATAATAATAATAATAAGAGTGGTAAAAAGTGTACACTGATTCAAGTGACAATATATATCTGAAAAGGTTTATATACATCTAGAGCTTTCGAGAACCTGCTCAATTCTCCTTACAAGAAGAATCAAGCAGATTCTTGAACGCTCTTGTTGTATATAGATTTTTTAATATATAATTACACTTATGTTAGTGTGGATTTTATCATTATTCTAGTGACCCCTGTGATTATGCGAATTTTATAAATAATAATGATAATGTTATCACTTCCTCCCCCTCCTTCCGCGCACGTAGCAGCTGTGTAACTATTTATCTCTCAGACAAACCTACATTTGATATGTAGATTAATCTTTCTTTTACGATTCACATTTCTCTTGAAACGTTGGTAATTTCAGGGCGAAATCTGATTCATATTCCAGACTTTATGCTGAAAAATCCCTGTATGTATTGTCAGTTGACTGAAAGCTGCTTTTAATCTTTCTTTTTATTACTCCAGTGCATTAACAGCCATTGACATTTGCATTCAAAATGGAACTCCAAAACGATAGCTTTTATTAAGCCGTTTTTATGGTCTAAAAGTGGGAATATTCGTTGCTGTAGATAATTGCATGGCTGATGGAGGTCTATTTCTGTAAAGATGAAAATGCAGTCGTTTTATTTGCCATTAATTTACAAATAGCTACGTGGTGCAATATCGTTGGTTTTCACCGAGCCAAAATCGCTTCTGTTTTTCAGTTTTATCAAGTTTAAATTTACTCTCGTGTTCAAGGTCTAGGGAAAATCAATAGGTAAATGTGCAAACTGATAGATAGATGAAGGTATAAATCATTTTTTACATTTTATTTTTTACCCCTTCTCACCCTGCCTTCCTATCACGGCTGAACTTGGACTCAAAGGGCATCAGGAGTGTCACTTTCATCTCAGCGACCTCAAAAACTGTGGGTTAGACACTAATATCTGTAGTGGTCGGTTATTTTTACATGTCAGTCCCTTCCCACCCCTCCTTCCTATCAAGGCTGCATTTAAAAATAAAGAACATCGAGAGTGTCACTATTCATCTCAGTGACCTTGAAAACTATAAATCACTTAGACACTGATTTCTGTCTTTTTCAGTTATTTTTACATGTCACCCCCTTCCCACCCCTTCTCACCCCCCCTCTCAATTGGGGCTGAATTGAACTTGAAAGGCATCAGTAATGTCACTATTCATTTCAACGACATCAAAAACTATGGATTAGACACTAATATCTGTTGTTTTCGGTTATTTTGACATTTCACCCCCTTCCTACACACCCCCTTTACCCAGCCAATGATCCGGTTCTAATTCTGTTTTCACCATGACCTGTCCTGGTTTGATATTGACGTATATTTAAAATCTCTTCAAAATCGGTCAAGAAATGTGGGTTTGTATAGCGTTCATATAAACAGACATTTTCATATGTATATATATACACCATATTTTTATATATATATATATATATATATATATATATATATATATATATATATAGATATATATATATATATACGTATACATATATATATATATATATATATATATATATATATATATATATATATATATATATATATATTATATATATATATATATATATATATATATATATATATATATATATATATATAGATATATATAGATATATATATATATATATATAATATATATATATATATATATATTATAGTGTATATATATATACGTATATACACATATATATATATATATATATATATATATATATATATATATATATATATATATATATATATATATATATATATATATATATATATATATATATATATAGTATATACGTATATATATATATATATATATATATATATATATATATATATATATATATATATATATATATATATATATATATAATATATATATATACATATATATATATATATATATATATATATATATATATAGATATATATATAATACATATATATATATATATATATATATATATATATATATATGTATATACGTATATATAATATATATATATATATATATATATATATATATATATATATATATATATATATATATATACGTATATACATATATATATATATATATATATATATATATATATATATATATATATATATATATGATAATCACTTTAGCACGTGATTCATTTATCACACATCAACAGGGGAAGAGATGTAGTGTGTGTGTTTCCGTGTGTAATACTCTTTCTAGATATTAAGTGAGAATTTATTTCCTTAATTACAAAGACGAATATCATAATATTTCAAGATTCTAATTCAGATGGACTAGCATCCTGCTATACTTTGGCACAGAGTTAAATGATAAACAAACTGAACAGGACAACTAAGAAGTGAAGAGTTGCTCTGGAAATATGGATATGAATATGGTACTTAAGTAGACAGTGTGAATCAGAGACGCGAGGACAACTTTTTGCAGTTATTGGTTCAGTGCAAGAGGAAGTTTGTGTCGTAATTTGTCTTAGAAGATAATGTCTTATGAACATATTTAGTAAACTTAAACGTCCCTTTTCAATATGTTCTATAGGAATAGTATGCCCCTGTTACACCCAAGTGGCTGAGATATGAAGTCCAAAAGGTAGATAATTACCTCTAGTCTGGAGGAACCATACTTGGAATAATGAATTGATAAATAAGCTTTATCATTTTCTGGAACTATATATTGAAAAGCCACTCGGTGAATAACGGACCAAGAATTAATCGTATAGACATTGTTATTGTAAAAGGAAAGAGATGACTAATGATATTTTGTTGTTGCTTGAGAACATGTGATTTCTCCACATAATTAATGTAGACGATACGTATCCATATAACAAAATCATATATATGCTACATGCCAGATCGTAATGCACAAGCGATTTTTAATGTTCTTTGAGGCTTGTCTAGTATTTTGGTGTGTGTGTCCTTGTGTGTTTTTATCTCTGAAAATAAAAAAATAAAAACTCGGCAAGAATTTCCTTTCCATTCCCCAATGAGAAATACAGAAAGACGGAATGGACTAATCAAACAAAAAGGGGGGTGGGG
Organism: Macrobrachium nipponense; assembly: GCF_015104395.2. Taxonomy (NCBI): domain Eukaryota; kingdom Metazoa; phylum Arthropoda; class Malacostraca; order Decapoda; family Palaemonidae; genus Macrobrachium; species Macrobrachium nipponense. The sequence continues at coordinate 27,162,414 of NC_061093.1, read as the reverse complement.
GGCGGGGTTGGAATTACAGTAATTGTAAATCTAACATTTAAAGTTTTAATTATTATGGCTTGTGGGAAAATATAGAAAGTCGGAACAACAGTAGGAGGAACTAGATAACATTCAACACAATTTCCAGACAACTGTACGAAAAGGACAATTATTTAAAGCAGTGGTTCCCAACCATTTCAACTTCACGGACCAGTCAAGAGAGAACAAAAAATCTGCGGACCAGTACATACATCCAGGCATACACTGGCATTTAATTAGTCCAAAGGCATAATAAATGCACATATCCTCAACATATTTATTCTTTTAGCAATTCAAATTTCTATGCGAGAATGCCATATATGTTTCACATTATAAAAAGTAAATTGATTTTTTTTTTTAAAAATCCAAATCAAATGCATGCCATGTGGGTAAAAAATAATAGTACTGTAGAAATGGGAGTCATAGTAACATATTCATGTATTCAATTTTATTTTAAGAAACTATCAATACACTATCAGTATACTTTGGTTTCTGTAAGGTGTTTAAATATCCCAGACATGACAAATATTAGAGGCCTGTATGGCCACGGAAATCTTTCATAATTAGATAGCATAGTTTTAACATCTTATTTTTCAAACACCTTGATATCTCAACGTATCCTTTGCACGCTTTTGCCTTGAAACAATTTATTTAGTTTCAATTGATCCTTCTCGAACTTACTTATAGACGCAGTTCGTACAGTTATGGGTTACCGATGTGAGACATCTACCATACTCATTTTGAGGAATAATTCACCCGATATGATTAGGTGAGAAGGAAAATATCTCGATTTAAAATCAGAGTGAAGTATAAAGTCAGTTTATGATGATGATGGCAAGGACAGTGGGTCAGTGATACCACAGAACTAAATAATCTGTACTCGTAAGATTTGCCGCCATTGGAGAGGAACGTCATGTTGGAAGACACGATGGAAATGGAAGTGCGGGGTAGAAGGAAGAAGGGAAGACCAAGAAAGAGATGGCGTGATTGTGTAGGGGAAGATATTGAAAGGTATAAATGAGAACGAGGCACGACAGAAATCGATGGAGACGACTCATTCGCAATGGCGACCCCATATAAAAATGGGTTTAAGCTAGGAAGAAGAAGGATTCTCTCTCTCTCTCTCTCTCTCTCTCTCTCTCTCTCTCTCTCTCTCTCTCTCTCTCTCAAACAATAGGCGATTGAAAGCGAAAGTTAGCTGGTTTGTCGTCGAATGGTTGCGGGTAACATTGAGCCCCTTTCACTCTTCGATCTGGAAATACCCACAAGTGAAAGCATTTAATACCACTTAAAACTTGGAATTAAACCTACTAGACCCATTTTCCTATTTCATTTCTGTGACCAGACCAATTGACGAAAATGCGTATATCATCGTTTTGGGAAATATTGCTGCAAAAATGCGATGAGGAAAGTTTTTTTTTCTTTAATTGATGTGAACTGGAAATTGTATCACACGCACAGTAGGGCGAAGAAGAAAGTTGTGTTCTCAGGAAAGTCATGTTGCAAGCGTAGGCCTATATTTTTTTTAGTTAAAACTTGCTTGTCAGTTGAACAAAGGTTAAAATGAACACGAGGATATGTGACGTCATTGGTAATTTTTCTTTGTAATCATTTTTGTTATAGTATTCGTTCCTCTGAGTGTTAACTGACGAAACCTACTTTGAATTGTTCTTTGGTAGCTCTCAAAGTTATTTTCCGGGGTTGGGGGGCGAGCGGGCGTTAATGCCTTCAGTGCACCTCTTTCGGTGCAATGTAGGCCCCTAGCTGCAACCCCTTTCTTTCCCTTTACTGTACCTCCGTTCATATTCTATTTCTTCTATCTTACTGTCCACCCTCTCCTAACAATTGCTTCATAATGCAATTGCTTTGAGGTTTTCCTCCTGTTACACTTCAAACCTTTTACTGTCGATTTCCGTTTCAGCGCTGAATGGCCTTAGTTGCCCCAGTACTTGGCATAATGCTAAAAAAAAAATTATATATATATATATATATATATATCTATATATATATATATATATATATATATATATATAACAGATGAGCTTATGACTCAAAGTAATTAGCTAATTACGTCACATATCTGTATGTTCAATTTAACCATTGGTCTGCTGACTCGCAAGTTTCGACTTAATAACAACTATAAAATGTCATCTAACCTCAGTAGTTTTCAAGATCTGATGACGGACAGACAAATTGCCATTTCAATAGATTTCTTTTATAAAAAGCTAAAACTTGAAAAACAATATACTTACAACGCAACACAACGTTTCCTGAAAACACAACTTGGTCTGGACCGTGGTTACAAATATAATAAAAAGGATAGTAAAACTATAGAAAGCTACCGAGGCTTCTCTCCAAGAGGCTGGTAGTACTAATCAAGGTTCATTTTGTGTGTCTGGTGGTTACCGAACCAGAAAAGAGCTATAGTATTAAATTTTATAAAAAGAAAAACTGACGACTACAGCTGACGATAATTTCATAATAAGGGAGAGCAGTCTGAGTCTACGTCTGTAGTTCCCCTTTTCATGGTTTAGCCTTGTAGATTATAATAGTCCTAGTCATCGTCATCGTACGGTTAACCATCTAGTTTTCTTCCAAGCAGAGTCTATGCGCCATTGAATCTCTTCTTTAAAAGAGATCTGGAAGTCAACGAACTTGATTTCGTTGTTTAGGTATGAGCTGACAGCGTTGCTATTTCTTGTGATAATTTGAAAGCGACATTCACTCTAGTTACGAAGAAAGATGGTATATAATGGTACTACTTTAAGGATTTGCTTGTGTGCGTGCGCGCGCGTGCGTGCGTGTGTGTTTGTATTTGTGTGTGCATACTTGTTGCAAACTTTCAGTTGAACTAAAGAATAAATTGAGGAATCGTTTCAGTAGGGGGACTTTTGTTAACAATTATAAATTGCTTGTGAAAATGATTTCTGAAAAATTACCCATCATAAACACAAGTCGCTAATGAAACTCTCTCTCTCTCTCTCTCTCTCTCTCTCTCTCTCTCTCTCTCTCTCTCCTCTCTGCGCATTCCTGCTTCAGTATACTTTTGATTCATTCGTCACCTTTGGCGTTCCTCGTGCGTAGACAGCACGTCTGAAAGGTGGCCAGTCTTTGGGATATTATATATATATATATATATATATTATATATATATAATATATATATATATATATATATATATATATATATACACCTAGATGGACAGAATAATATTAATATATACCTCAATTGAAGCATTATACACTAAGCACGGTAGTACACACATTACATTCCCTATTCCAAACGGAGTGATTTCACATGCACTGTCTTATGTAAATATATCAATAGACTGTTTTTCTACGCAAAAATACAATTTCTCTCTCTCTCTCTCTCTCTAAACTTACTAAATGCACCGCCTTAAACCTAAATGAAGGAACAAATGAAGAATTCCAGACCTTCGAGAAAGAAAGAAAGAAAGAAAGAAAGAAAGACACCAGACATAATTAAAAATCTTTCAGAATCTTTTCCTGCTATATTTCGATAAATCAAAATATCTGTCGTGGAATATAGAAAATCAACGAGGAGAGAGGAGAGTATATGAATTGGATTCCTTATGATATGGATTCCAGTTTGAAGAAAATGTGGCCTTGCCTTCTTGCTTGCTGTTACTACCTATTCTCTCCTTACTGATGATGATGGAGCTGAATAGTGCAAGGAAATAGGACTGAACGAGAGACGCCATCCAGTGCCAGAGAGAGCAGCGCGTGAACTTGGACAGGACAATTCTTCAGCTACAACAGAGGCTCGACTACCAAGGAGAGATGCAGAAGGCGGGCGGATGAGAAGAACGCGTTCGTGAAATCCAGATAAATCAGGAGGTGTTGCAACAGCAATCCTTGCTCGAAGCTGAAACAGTGTTTCTGAAAAGGGAGAACGTCCACGAGAAGAGGGAGAAACGGCAGCTGGAAGACAAGATCTTCAGTGGTAGAAGTCAATCAGCAGCTGAAGCCCAGCGCGGAGAAAATCGGTCAGAGAAACGATGCCCTATGTGAGAGGATAAGGGAACTAATTGGACAGTTGGCAGAGCAAACTGCCTGCTTGAGAGGCTCGAGAAACTCCTACGACCGAAGGAGAAAGACCTGCAGCTGAAGATGGCAGAAGCGGCGCAGATGGCGAGGCTCATCCAGGAACAAAAAAACGACGGAAAAGCAGGAATCCGAGAAGGAAGACCTGGAGTTGAGGTCGCAGAGCCTGCAGAAGGAAGTGGAAGACCTCTGGGAGGGAAACTGTTGACGCCAGCGTGAAGTTGAGGCGGCGAAACTCGAGGAACGAACTGGCATTGCCTTGTAGAGGAAGGAAATCGTCGCCTGGAGTCACTGGAGAGGAAGGCTGGTGTCTAGAGTGAACGAAACGACCAGGTGGAAGATAAGGTTGGGCAGCTGCGAGGAGCGAAGGACAAATTGGTGTGCGACGTGAAGAACCTTGACGAGAAATAAGACGCCTGGAGGAGGACCACTAGACACTGGACTACTGCAGAAGCTGGTGTGGATGTTGAAGAAATGGCGCGATCTAATCTACGCTGGCCTCACGAGTACAGATGAGATGTGAAAATTTTGAGGAGAATGTTTGTTGTATGGAAGGTTTGGTGTATATTTTGTAATAAGTTTGCTTTGTTAACCTGGAAGGAAAATAAATATGTGAAAAAATTTTGGTAGAGTTTGATTGATTTCTGGAAGGGAGAGAAAAAAGGGAAGACTATAGAATGAGTGAAGAAAATGAGGGGATTGTTGGAGGTAGCAGGAGAAGATGCAGGATTGAAAGAAGCCCCTGGAGAATTGAGAGAATTAAGTAGGATTCATAGAGAGCCAGGACAAGCACTAAAGGATTCCGAAGAAGCCCCAGAAGAAGTGAGAGGATTCAGGGGCATATTCTGGTTGTAAGGTACAGCATAGGTGTTCCTCTATACAGGGAGTGGCGGGTCGGGCCCGCCACAGTTCCCGGGACAGGCGGGAAAGGTCCGCCATGTGTCCTGGGACGGGCGAGCCGGGCCCGCCGCGGGTCCCGGGACGGGCGGGCAGGCGTTCGCCGAGTGTCCCGGGATGGGCGGGCAGGCGTCCGCCGAGTGCCCCGGGGGACGGGCCGGCGGGCCGGCGCCCCCCCGCCGCGGGTCCCGGGATGGGCGGGCAGGCGTCCGCCGAGTGTCCTGGGACAGGCGAGCGGGCTGGCGCCCCCCCGCCCGCGGGTCCGGGAAGGACGGGCAGGCATCCGCCAAGTGTCCCGGGACGGGGCGGGCAGGCCGGGGGCGCCCCTCCGCCGCGGGTCCCGGGACGGGCGGGCCGGCGTCTGCCGAGTGTCCCGGGACGGGGCGGGGTGCGGGCCGGAGCCTCCCCCCCCGCCGCGGGTCCCGGGACGGACGGGCCGGCGCCTCCCCACCCGCCGCGGGTCCCGGGACGGGCGGGGCCGGCGTCCGCCGAGTGTCCGGGACGGGGCGGGCGGGTCCGGCGACCTCCCCCGTGCCGCGGGTCCCGGGACGGGCGGGCCGGCGTCCGCCGAGTGTCCCGGGACGGGTGGCGTGCCGCGCCCCCCCGAGCCGAGTGTCCGGGACGGGGCGGGCCGCCGGCGAGCGCCGCGGGTCCCGGACGGGCGGGCCGGCGTCCGCCGAGTGTCCCGGGAGGGTGGCCGGCGTTCCGCCAGAGTGTCCCGGGACGGGGCAGGCGGGGCCGGTTGCCCTCCCCGCCGCGGGTCCCGGACGGGCGGGCAGGCGTCCGCCGAGTGTCCCGGGACGGGGAGGGCGGGCCGGGCGCGCCCCCCCCCCCCCCCTGCGTCCCGACGGGAGGGCAGGCGTCCGCCGAGTGTCCAGGGACGGCGGGCGGCGGCCCCCCCCGCCGAGTGTGTCCAGGGACGGGGCGGGCGGGCGAGTCCGCGAGTGTCCCGGGACGGGGCTGGCGGGCCGGCGCCCCCCCCCACCCCCACACGGGTCACGGGAGGGGCGGGCAGGACCGCCAAGTGTCCCGGACGGGGCGGGCGGGGCCGGCACCCTCCCCCGCCGCGGGTCCCGGGACGGGCGGGCAGGCGTCCGCCAAGGGGTGGGGTCCCGGGACAGGCGGGCCGGAGCGTCGGGACCCGGGGAAGGGTGGGAGGCGTCCCCGCGGAGTGTCCACAACACGTGGAACGGGACACATCCGTGAATGGCCTGCGGTCCGCCCGTCCCGGGACCCGCGCGGGGGGGTTGCCGGTGGACCATCCCGCCCCGTCCGGGACACTCGGCGGACGCCTGCCCGCCCGTCCCGGGACCCGCGGCGGGGGGGTGGCATGTCCGCCACGTGTCGGGTGCCCGGGGGTAGGGCGCGGCTGGGTCCCGGGATGGGCGGGCCGGTGACCGCCACGTGTCCCGGGACGGGCGAGCCGGGGACCGCCACTGGTCCCGGAACAGGTGGTCAGTCGTCTACCACAGGTCCCGGGATAGGCGGGCCAGGCCCCGCCACTGGTCCCGGGACGGGCGGGCAGGCGTCCGCCACGTGTCCTTAAACGGGCAGGCAAGCATCCAACACGTGTCCCAGGACAGGCGGGCCGGCGTCCGCCGTGGGTATCAGGACAGGTGGGCGGTTTCCACCATGTTTCTTGGGACCGGCGACCCGTCCCCACTGTGGGTCCCAGGACTGGCAGGTGGTGTCCGCCACATGTCCCGGGACGGGCGGGCAGTGTTTGCCATGTGTCCTGGGACTGGCGGGCAGGGCTCGCCAGGTATCTTGGGACGGGTAGGTGGTGTCCATCAAGTGTCCTGGGACAGGCGGGCCGTGCTTGCTACAGGTCCGGGATGAGCATGTGGTGTCCGCCACGTATCCCGGGACAGGTGGGCCGGGCCCGCCGCAGGTCCGGGATGAGCTGGCTAGGCCCGCCACAGGTCCCAAGACAGGTTGGCGATGTCCGCTACGTGTAACAGGACGGGTGGGAGATGTCCGCTGCATGTCCTGGGATGGGCGCCAATGTCTGCCACGTGTCCTGGGACAGGCAGGCCGGGCCCACCATGGGTTTCAGGACAGGTGGCCGGGCCAGTCCCGGGACACATGGCGGACATCGCTTGCCTGTCCCAGGACCCGCGGCTGGCCCGACCCACCTGTCCCAGGATATTTGGCAGACATCACCCTCCCATCCCAGGACCCGCGGCGGGTCCGGCCCGCCCATCCCGGGACACATGGCGGACATCGCCCGCCTGTCCCAGAAGCCACAGCGGGCCTTGCCAGCCCATCCCGTCACATGTGGCGGACATCGCCATTTGTCCCAGGAGGTGCCGGCTGGTCCCTGCCAAGCATCCCCGGATGGTCGGGTGATGTCCGCCACGTGGCCTGAGACGGGCGGGCTGGCGGCGCCGTGGGTCCTCGGACTTGTGGCCAGGTCCACCTAGGGTGGAGATCCCAGTGGCGAGGCGACCAGGTTTGGACAACAGGGGTTGGGCCCCTTGCAGTGAGGCGAACAGGTCAGAACGCCTTCAGTGGGCCCTTGGTGGGGGAGGAGACTGGGTGGGGCCTCCACCGGGAAGCGAACATGATAATTTCTTTATCATGGGATAGGTATCAGTACCAGTCATGTTTAATTATATATATTTATTTTAAATTACTACTCAGTGATGCTATTTGATTTTCGATGTTTTGGGATGTTTAAAGATAGGTGTGAGTGGGCCTTCCAACTCACATATCTTCGTGTTAATTCGTTATCAGTTTAGTTTACATTATGGAAGGAAGTGACGTTCTAAGCTGTATACTTTTTTTTTTACCACAGTGTTAATACAATATAGTAATAATTTGTCCGTAACAATTGTTCATAACATGACTAATTGTTCATAATTCCATTTTTTTCGTTTTTGTAGAGAGAAATGTTTCATTTGTATTTTTTTATTCTAAATTATGTAAATTGCAAAATATTAATGACTACAAAGAAATCATACATATATTCACTATTTTGTCAAATTATAAAAATGTGTTAAATATAAGAAACAGTGTGAGATAATAATTACGATAAAATCTACAATTTTGTACGATATTTTTACTGAAAACCCCTTAATTTTGAGGAGCCAGTACGATAATTCCAATCCGAGAGTGTGGCAACACTGACATAAACGAAAAAGCACTGTGTTCACGGGTGTCTGACGAGTTAGTGTGTGTTCAATCGCCCAATTTATTATTTTACCCAATTTCTGTCTTATGTCGTAACTCAACCCATATTAAATAAGGATAGTAAGTATCGCTAGAATTTTTCTGTAATATCTGTTGAAGGAAAGTCCTAAATAAATAAAGTGGTAGACCAAAACTAGTTACAATAACAACATGGCATTTCAAAGTACATAAGCTAGTGCTCATGTTTCCTATACGTATTTTCTGTATCCAAAGTGTTTAAAAGTAGAATGTTGTGATTTTGATATTTTGTGTGATGGTTTAAGTAAATAAGAGACAGCTGCTTGTAAAGTGGAAGCCATTCATGCTAATAGAAAAAACCATTGTGGATATACAAAGTGACCGAGGACTACGTACTAGTGGAAACAACCGACTGGACTAGCTCATCCAGTTTTCAGCGCGTGTGGATCCACCCTTCGAAAAAGTACTTTAACGCGTCCTGACATCGGAGATGGGCACCAGTCACGAGTCATCGGTGGTGAGAGCAACACCTCGAGACCTTTACTATCCTTTCGAAGCAAGTATTTTCTCCAAAGTTAGAAATTAAGGTCGTATTTTAAGATTAAAGAGAGGTTAATGAAAGTCTAGCCATGCACAGTGCAAACATACCTCCAAATCGCTTTCGAAATTTTTGCTTATAACACCAACAATTTAGAAGATTGACGCCATCTCGATGTTTGCGGAGTCGCGTGTGTAAATAAACTTTCCATTCAATGTGCTAAATCCACACATCATATGTACCCATAGACGCTGGGGCACTTTCTTCACAACAATCGTCAACAATGACACCGACCGGGCAGATCCAAGGAAACTACGATTTTTTTGGTAGGAGAAGAAGCATGCACGAGATAATTATTTAAATAATAGTTAAACAGCAGTATAAGGTCATGAATTGCATAAATTCTTTTTACATAATCATGATTATTAATTTGAAAATATTCGTTGTTGAAAAAGTAAATAGATTCCTGGCTCAAATATCAACAGTTTTGCTGTGAACAGTACCTACGGCGTTGTTCTCGCTCTTCTATTGTTTAACAAAACAAACCAATAGGTATGTGTTTACCCTCCAAACTGGGTATAAGACTTGCACAAATAAGTGACATTAGCGTATCTATTAGTAGTATATATACATATTAGAGCCATTTTATCATTATTGCATTACTATGACAACTAGAATTCATAGAAATATTTGTAATTTTTCGGGGTTAATTTGGTTGCAAAAAAGGGATAATAGACATGAATTAGATAAACATTTTGAAGTAACAAAGTTTAGTTAAACTAAATAATGAGTAAAGTAAATAATTAAGGGAATAAAGCTTTGCACCTCTTAAACCATGTAGTCGTGTGCTGCCCGCAACTGTGTTTGTGGAATGATCGCTTACGAACCAGGAACCGCAATGTAGTTCAAGTGCAATTTGGAGTGAATTACAACCAAAACATGTATAATTACAATCAAATAAGCTCTGGAGTTTCGGTTGTTTTGGCAGTAAGGATAAAACCACCGATTACAAGGTAAAAATGAATTTCAGTTCAAACCATGACCCCGGAAATAAGAAGTTTCATACTTTCACTAATATAAGCAACAAAATGTTGTTTTATTTTGCTGATTGCAACTTCAATCTTGAGTAAGTTCAATAAAAGTTACACATATACGCTAACATTGTTCAAATGAGTACTGGGAAGGCTGGGAAAGATGTTGGATCCTTGGCGGTTACGAACGGAACTTCAGTCGGTGGCCGCCGTATTGGATTTAAAAACTGCCTTGAAAAGATATTTTACTAAGACCTCACATGCCTATTTTAGTTCGTATGGCGCTTTCATATATCACATTATGTTGACGAAACTTCAATCTTTTGAATGGTATGTTTAAAGATGTAATTGTGTTCTTGTTTCCAATTAAATATCGAGTGAATAAGGCTAATTCACGCGATGACGATGGATCCACTGCGGTGTTTCTCCCTATTATACGTTAGGCAGGAGAAACTTACCCTAGCACAAGAATGTGATGTGAAAAATTATGTGAAGTATTTCGACTGCTCTGGCTGACATCAACCGGTTTTTCTTGTTTCATGAAATATGAATCATTATTGCAGTATAAAGGCATGGGTATAGAAAATTGCATAAAGGGTGAATGCTAGAGAGCAGTTCATATTGATGTTAGTAGAGTAAACGACTGATAATTCCAGTACAGCACCGTGGTGTTCCTTGTAAGGCTAACGCTATTAAACTCAGAAATTAAGGATGAAATTTTAAAAACAGAGTAGCAACTGTTGCAACAGAATTTGTGTTTAACAATGAAAGCAAGAGCAGCAACTGTTGCAACAGAATTTGTGTTTAACAATTAAAGCAAGAGCAGCAACTGTTGCAACAGAATTTGTGTTTAACTATGTTAGCAAATAACCCAGCATTCGAAAGCATGTAGCGTAGGCCTATGATGAAGCTTCGGTGATGGTGTGTAGGCTAAAGCAAGAAATAGGCATCGTCAGCTTATGTATACACTATGTGGAAAAGAAACAAAGTTTGACATACAGTTTCTGTGAACAAAATACTGAATTTATTGCAACAAATAGCAAAAGACAAAAATTGAGTTTGTAGACAGGCAAGTAAGATATTTTCTTTTCAAAGTATTTTAAAACCTTTTCAAGTGGTAAAAACATTATCAGTTTACACTAGTGAGTTCCACAGATTACCTCTCCTGAGAAATTATTCACATTGAATATACAGGCAGTCCCCGGGTTACGACGGTGTCGGTTACGACGGTGTCGGTTACGACGTTTCCCGAGGTTACGACGCTTGTCCAATAGGACGGTATTTTCCAGGGTTAGACTCATGTTCCAGGGTTACGACGCCTACAACGCTCATCTGGGAGATGAAATATGACACCAAAAATGCAAAATAATCAATATTTGAAGGTTTCTTTAGATGAAAATGCCATAAGAATGCAGTTTACATAGTTTTCAATGCACCCAACAAAGCATTAAAAGTAAGGTTTTTCTTATTGGATTTTTGACAATGTCCGGCTTACGACGATTTTCGGCTTACGACGCGTCTCAAGAACGGAACCCCCGTCGTAACCCGAGGACCGCCTGTATATACCTATGTAGCCTACATAATTACACACACATATATTATATATATACATATATATATGTATCTGTGTGCATATTAAATTATAGTATATATATTATATATATACACATATATATATATATATATATATATATATATATATATATATATATATATATATATATATATAATATATATATAGATATATATATGTGTGTGTGTGTGTGTGTGTATATATGTATATATAATATATATATATATATATATATATATATATATATATATATATATATATATATATATATAATATATATATATATATATATATATATATATATATATATATATATATATATATATATATATATATATATATATATATATATATATATATATATATATATAAATATATCACGGGGGAGAGGACGTGCGTCGGCGAATTTCTTAACCCTTAAACGCCGAAGCGGTTAAAAATCAAAACCTCTCCCGAATGCCGGGGCCGGTTTGGAGGTGAGCGCAGAAGCGAAAAAAATAATTTTTCTTTATGCATGACACTTACCTGGCAGGTAATATATATAGCTGTATTTTTTTTTTCTGAAGTCCGACAGAATTTAAAAAAACTTCCGACACACGCAGTGGGTCGGCCAGGTGGTTAGTACCCATTTCCCGCCGCTGGGAGGGGGCGGGTATCAGGAACCATTCCCATTTTCTATTCATAAATTTTCTGTCGCCGGTACTGAAAACACCTGTTTTCAGTACCTCCGGCTTAGGATTTTGGAAACTTCATTTGCCGCTAAGTATCCTAATTGTCTTTTAATTTATTTACTTGGATTTGTGGCTAGGCATACGCTATCTTAAATTGATTTGAATTTGATTCATTTTTGCATAAGATATCTGAATCTAGTTAGGCTAGTTTCAGAGGGTGTGTCTGCAAGATAGGGTGTGGCTACCGAAAGCTTCGGTAGTTCCGCACTTGGGGGGCGCAATTAATCAGTAAACATGTCTATTTCCGTAAGGAAAAACAAAAAGTATGATTCGTATGTACGCAATTAATCAGTAAACGTGTCTAATTCCGTAAGGAAAAAGTTTGTTTAGTATGTACGCTATTAAATCAATTACGAAGTCAGGGTAGTGATACTGCTAACCTTCCAGGTAGACTTTATTTTGCCTAACGCTGTAGTATGCCTACGGGTTATGACTATGTCTGCGAGAGGTGATCGCTCTCCTTCATTGTTGTGAAGAGTTCTACTTCTGTTTTTGTTACGCCTAACCTGTAATGTTGCCTTCGGGCCCTAAAACAGTGTCTGTAGAGGTTATTGCTTTCTCTTATACTATTTCGATTCGTAACTTAGAATCGAAAGTGTTTGCTTTAGAGAGCAATAGTGAAGTGGCTAAAGTGCAGTGACAGTGCCCCTTGTGTAGTGGAGGGTGCGTCAGATCGGCCTTATAACGCCTCTAGGTCTAGACCTCTGTCGAACTCCCAGAACCAAGGGGAGAGGGCATGTCGAAAGCCGAAGGAGGGTTACAGGGAAACCCCACCGATCTGGCGTGCCTTCGGCAGTTTCTGATGAAAATCCCCAGACTGCCAAAGTGCGTGCACATGCACGAATCCTGAAGGATTGCTTCTCGTCCTCCGAGGCGTCCTCCCCGCACAAGGGTTGGAGCTCTCGGAAGGACTCGCGCCCTCTAAGAAGCTTTATAGAAGAGGACGCTTCACGTCCCTTCTCCCTCGTTATGTGTTTCAGTGAGAAGTAAGAAGGCCTGATCACGTGTACTTCTTTCCACCAAGAAATAGGAAAAAGAAGGCAGTTTCTCTCGCTTGTTTTGACGCCTGTCAGGAGCGTGACGCTTTTCTGCACGCTTATTTGGACGATCGGCTTGAACAGGACGCTCGGGATGGACGCACTCACCAGTGGACGCCGAGCGTCCTCGCCAGTTGGCCGCGAGGCGTCCTCGTCAGTGGACGCCGAGCGCGCACCAGGACGCCGAGCGTCCTCGCCAGTGGACGCCAAGCGCGCACCAGAACGTTTCTGTTGAACTCTTCAAGCTCTTGTTTAAGATTTGAGCCTCAAGAAAGTGAACAGAACTTCGTCTTCGAAACCCAGCAAGACCTCGGGTTTCGTGAATTCAAGAGGTCTCTGTCAATATTATATTGCTTTTCGCAAAGGTGGATGGAGTTAAGGAAAGCTCAAGGGAAGATCTCGTTTTCTCTACCTCAGTCAAGACTTTGAGATAAGACAGTTACGGGTTATGTAAAGGCTCGACGTCCTGAACGTCAGGATTTTCGGCAACGTTCAGTAGGATTCTTGCAAAGGCACTCATCAAAAGGACGCTCTTCAGGAAAGCGCAAGACAAGACTTCCTTTGCCATACTGCCAATAAATTTAAAGCTTTTTAGACCATCTGAAAGGGTTTTTTCAGATGATAGATTTTGTTAGTTTCTAGTCGAGACTTCCATGCCGATTGAGCATCGTCGTTCTACCTACCGTAAGCCCAGTCTTTTAACAGGATTCTTGTCCCTTCCTTGTTTGAGACGGGAATCGAAAAATAAAAGGCTCGACTTCCTGGATTACGTTTTGTCAATTCAGTGACTTTCCCCATTGACAATATACTATCGTTTTGTCAAGTAAGTGGGTCTCCCTCATTGACAAAATATCTCTCTGTACCGTTAATGGGTTAGTTCTCATTGACAAACATCTCATTAACTTGATATTGCGTAAGCGAATAAGGACAAGGTTCGGAAGAGCTCTCCTTCCTCATTCGCAGACTCGTACAAGAAATAGACTTGTAGACTACGTCAATGAACGCTTATGTCCAGTATCTTAAGAAGCTTGAGATGTCTGCTTCGATTCTCTAAGTTTTGTTCATGAAACTTGCCTGTCAGATATGTATGTAGCTGTATTTCCGAATTCAGCTATATATATGTCTGCCAGGTAAGTATGAACAAACTTTATTGAACGACACAAACGCATCTATATATTTAGCGTTTTCTGTTTCGCTTAAATATACCAGCTTGAGAGTCTCTTTTTGTTCAAAAAATAACGACCTATTTCTTCGTAGAATAGGGTAGCTGGCAAACCCAGACATAAAAGTTAAGAGACGACGTTCGTAAGCTGCTGGCTGCTGCTGTGTCTGACTGTCCAAGTCCCAACCGAGCCACCAGTAACAGATCGTGCGCTGTCATGCGCTGTAGGTTACGTCTCTCTCATCCTGCGGGATTGACTGACTAACCGTATCTCTGTGCTGGCGGTTACGTCTCTCCTGCGGGATTGACTGACTAACTGTATCTCTGTCCTACAATCACGGACTTTAGCCTAAGATTGAGGGGATTTCTTACGTGAATGAATAAACGTTGCATTAGTTTTGCCTTACTATGTTCAACAGAGTTATCTCTTAATCCTTTCGGTGCTCGTTACCGCACGGTATAGAACTACGAGTCTACCGCAACATTGCACTTTTATATGCTCTCCTGCTTAGGCAAAGCGCAGCCTTATAGGAAGTAAGCATACTCGGGAGGGAATGGATGAGCTTGCTGGGGACCATTTCCTTCCTGAAGAAGTTTTGTTTCCCCCGAATAGACTGCAATTCAGACCAGTTTTTCCTACCGGGAAACTGAAATATTATTCAAGATCTAGGAATTATTCTGAACATCTCTCAGTGCGTCATGATAGAAAGAAGGTGCCGACATCTGGATAGTGTTTCAGATGCTCCTGGATCTTAATCTGAAAGAAGTAAATGCAATTCGGTAGTCCCTCCAGTCCTCGAAACGAGTTTTTGGTTGGAAACCAGTGGGTTCCACATCAACTCTGATATTCCACAGCTCTCTCATATCTTAAGAAGTATCTTCTCTCGGTCCCTGCTCGAGTTTACGAGAAAGAGCCTATTATAACAAGGAGGCGTAGAATGTAACGATCATCTAGAGGTTCGTTACAGGATTGCAAAAAGTCCGTACGAATCGTCTCGATCGACGGCAGCAACGATAGATTACTAAATGCTAGGTATTTTAATTAAGTGGTGTTCTTTTTATGGTTGTCTGAGAGGGTTATTTCCTCTTCAGTATGTGAAGTGTAATGTGTTACGTTAGCTTTGTGTGTGGTTCAGGTGGTAACTTATCCTAGCATGAATGCCCCTGGTAAGAGAGGGCTAGGGTTTCCTGTCAACAACTTGGGTCCCGTCCAGTTGTCAGACCCTTGTTATTAGCTTTCTCAACAAACAGGTCACATCCTAGTTTGAGGAGCTACTAAGGTTTAGCAGGCTAAGAGGCAGGACCTACGAAGTCAGCTACCTTAGCAGGTAAGGAACTTAATAAATAATTTTAAAAAATTAGTTAATTTTTGAATTATGACGATGTTGCTGTCTGTGACCCACCTCCAAATGTGTCAATCAGCTATATATATACCTTGCCAGGTAAGTGTCATGCATAAAAATGATATTGTTATGATACAATAAAGTTTTATGCATACTTACCTGGCAGGTTATATATAATTAAATTCCCACCCTCCTCCCCTCAGGAGACAGGGTTCAGAGAAAATCTGAGGAAAACGGGAATAGTTCCAAGTACCAGCGCCACGGGAACGTGGGGGAGATCACCTGAACTACCAGTGGTCTAGCGGTTGCCGAGAGTTTTGAAAATTCTGCCAGTGCGAACAGACAACAGAGAATGTTGTTTGACAGATTTGCATCTGTCAAACAACAAAGACCTTCACGATCATTGAGGTCTGTGGAATCTCGATTCTAGCTCACCATCTACTTTTTGCCTCGCCTGTTTTCTCGGAGTCAGACACTCGTGCGAGATCAGGCGACATATAGTAGCCCTGAGTTTCTTATTGACGAAGTCGATTGCGGACGACGTTGGGTTGCGTTGATACACCCCCAAGGTTTGCTTAGATTGAATCGCCCAGGCAGTCCAGACACTCATCCTTCAGCTAAGAATAGTGCCTTTTGGTCTTCAGGGTACAGCCTTGCGTCCTTGATTCGTCTGACTGGTCAACTGGTCGTTCACCTGACTTTAGTACAGACTGTGCATTTCCGGATCGAAGCTTTCAATATGGAACTTAGACGTAGTCTGAAGTTCGTGATGTCAAAGCATTCGAACCTCTCCTGCCTGTTAACTTCTTGTATGTGATCAGGAAGGCCTTCTTCTAACCACCCTAGATACGACAAAGAGGGTTAGTGAGATTTTAAGCCATCGTCACAAGTTTTGGCTTTAGAGAACAAGGAGGTGTGCTCTCTAAGCCTTTCGTTATGGCCTAAGAATGGAAACCCTTTTTGTCCTTGGGCCAGGATCTTGGAAGCAAGGATGGCACAAGTTAGTGGGCAGGAGCCAGAGAGAGTCCTGTGCCCTGTCAGGTCTCTCAAGTTTTATCTACTTAAAATCAAGAAAGTCGAAGTCAGTCGGGCAATCTGCAGTGTTTTCCGAAAAAGACCAGACTTGCCCATATCGAAGTACACCCTGGTTTTAGGGTTAAGGAGTTCTTTCAAAAAATGCTTCCTTCATTGTGTTTTTGCACAAAGATTTGAAAGCTTTTTATCTGAATGCTCCACGAGGTGAGGGCGCGGCCTCGGAAGCATTTCAACAGAGCATGGCACTCAGCAACATCCTGAGTACCATGTTTTAGCGAAGCAACTCTGGGTTCACTTCACACTCCCTGCGAGATGTGAAGATGGCATATGAGATCTGCTGCTCGCTAGGGCCATACGTGTCTGCAGACACAATCTTGGGGGCAAGAAGTACTACTCATCCTATCCTGTAGAAAATGGTTAGGAAGAGCTCTTAATTTAGTTGTGGAGTAGCTAACAACGGCGACTTCTTAACTCTGAAGCCTTAGTTAACACACATTAACTTTGGCTAGGTTGGTCAGGTGGTGATATATATAATTATATATATATATTTATTTTACTTCTTAGCCCTCATGGTATGGTCAATATGGTCTAGTCACATTGTGGTCACGCCCCCGTTGACAGATCATCTGGAGTGCACCAGCTTCATAGGTCTCTACCTCGCTGGCAACTCTAGTAAAGCAGAAGCAGACTTGGGTGACAGTAATCACGAAGTCGGCTATGCTAACAGGTGGAACCAAGATGTACATCATCTGCATGCTTTATTTGTGTCCCAAAATCCTTCTATTCTGTCCCTTCCCACCTCCAAACGGTGGGGTTCAACTATATATATATATCTGACAGGTAAGTTCATGAGCAAAATGATATTGTTATGATACAATAAAGTTGTTCTACTTAACTGGCAGATATATATATATTCAAGTACCCACCCACCTCCCCTCAGGGGACAGTGGAAATAAAAAATTATGAAATAGAAAATGGGAATGGTTCCTGATACCCGCCTCCCAGCGGCGGGAATGGGTACTAACCACCTGGCCGACCACTGCGTGTGTCGGAAGTTTTTTTTTAAATTCTGTCGGACTTCAGAAAATACAGCTATATATATACCTGCCAGGTAAGTATGCATAAAACTTTATTGTATCATAACAATATCATTTTTCAAAAAATCACAGCGCGCTTAGCTTTGAAGATTAAGAGTTCATTTGTGGCTCCTTTTTTTGTCATTGCCTGAAGTTTAGTATGCAACCATCAGAAATGATAAAAATTATCATTATCATATATAAATAATGCGATATATGATAGCGCAAAAACGAAATTTCATATATAATTGTATTCAAATCGCGCTGTGTGCAAAACGGTTAAAGGTAACAAGTTACTTTTTTTCGTTGTAATGTAAACTAAATTGCGATCTTTTTGGTATATAACACATTGTAAAACGATAAAAGCAACACAGAGAAAACATTATCACAAAATGATGCATGAATTCGTAACTCGCGGACGTAAAAAAAAATTTTTTTTTAAATTCACCATAAATCTAAATATTGTTATAAAGACTTCGAATTTGTTTCAAGATGAAGTTAAATGATGGAATATTACGATACTGTAAGAGTTTTAGCTTACAATTGCAGTTTTCGACCATTTCGGATGAGTTAAAAATGACCAAATGTCGAAATTTTTTTATAAATTTTTTTTTATATGCAATTATTTCGGATATTAGAAAAGCTACAACCTTCAAATATTTTTCATTTTATTCTACATGAAATTGCGCACATTTTCATATATAAAACTCTATGAAATGCCTAATATGAAACGGAGCAAATTTTCCAAGAATGCGATGTACGCAATTCGGAGATTTATGGCGGAGAATCCGCGCGCGGAGGGAAGGAAAGTTTTTTTCATAAATTCACCATAAATCGAAATATTGTGCTAGAGACTTCCAATTTGTTGCAAAATGAAGTTAAATGATTGAATATTACTAAAATATAAGAGTTTTTAGCTTACATTGCGTTTTTTTCGACCATTTCGGTAGAGTCAAAGTTGACCGAACGTGGTTTTTTTTCTATTTATCGTGATTTATATGCAAATATTTCGAAAATGAGAAAAGCTACAACCTTCAATTATTTTTCGTTGTATTCTACATGAGATTGCACACATTTTCATATATAAAACTTTATGTAACGGCTAATTTAAAATGGTGCAAACATTACCACAATCGCACGTATGATTTTTTCGGAAGAGTTACCGCGCAGACGTAAGGAAAATGTTATTTTTTTCATAAATTCACCATAAATCGAAATTTTGTGCTAGAGACTTCCAATTTGTTACAAAATGAAGGTAAATGATTGAATATTACTAAAATATAAGAATTTTAGCTTACAAAATTGACCGAAGGTTGAAAATTTGTCACTTATCATTTTTTATATGAAAATATTTCAAAACTGATAAAAGCTACAACCATGGGTTGTTTTTAGTTGTATTGTGCATGAAATGCTCACATTTCCAATATGTAAACCTTATGTAAACGGCTAATTTTAAAATGGTGCAAACATTACCACAATCGCATGTATGATTTTTTTCGGAAGAGTTACCGCGCGGACGTAAGGAAAAAGTTTTTTCATAAATTCACCATAAATCGAAATATTGTGCTAGAGACTTCCAATTTGTTGCAAAATTAAGGTAAATAGTTGAATATTACTACAATATAAGCGTTTTAAGCTTACAATTGCGTTTTTCAGCCATTTCGTAGAGTCAAAGTTGACCGAATGGTTGAAATTTTGGCACTTATCGTTATTTATATGGAAATATTTCAAAACTGATAAAAGCTACAATCATGAGTATTTTTTTGTTGTATTCTAGATGAAGTTGCGCACATTTTCATATATAATACTTCATGTAACGGATAATTTAAAACGGTGCAAAAATTATGTCAAAGGGACGAAATAATTTTTGAGATGTGTCACTGATACTTTTTAGTGCGATAAGAAAGAAATTCGTGCTTGCGCGCCTGCGTAACCGATTGTAAACAAAATAACGCCTTGATCCGTGAACTCCCACAGCATCCCCCAAGGCGCGTGATTCAAAAGTTTTCGGCTGGTAGGCCTATAAGTATTTTTCCACGAATTTTTAAAAAACTTTTTTGAGTCGACATATGGTACGTCCATTCGGCATACGGGAGACATTTTGACTCGACGTTTAATACGTCCATTCAGCGTTTAAGGGTTGATAAAAAAAAAAAAAATGTGGTGTTACCATATTGACCTCAGCAGTGAATTATTTATTTAACGGATAGTTGAATAAGGTGGGTCGCAGCCAGGCAGAGAAGGGGTAGCTCTAAACAAGAAAAAGAGGAAAAAAGCACTTGTTCGAATTACCCACCTCCGCCCCATCCCCCCTTCTCTCTCTCTCTCTCTCTCTTCTATATATATATATAATATATATATATATATATATATATATACATATATACACATATATCACACACATTAATCACATTAATTACCCACTAATATATATATATATATATATATATATATAATAATATATATATATATATATATATTTATATATTATTATATATATATATATATATATATATATATATATATATATATATATATATATATATATTACCAAACAGCGCATCAAGAAACAAGTCATTTATTCCTTACCTAGATTTG
>NC_061093.1:27102161-27137161 GCF_015104395.2 Macrobrachium nipponense | reverse complement strand
TTCTATCACTCCTTCAGGTTGGTGCTCGTACCACTTATTACTATAAGGTAGCTGATGTTTCTTGCACAGGCTCCAGTGGAGGGCTTTTGTCACTGAATCATGCCTCTTTTTGTACTGGTTCTGTGCAAGTGCCGGACATTCACTTGCTATGTGGTTTATGGTTTCATTTTTCGTATTGCACTTCCTACATATGGGAGAGATGTTATTTCCGTCTATCATTCTTTGAACATATCTGGTTCTTAGGGCCTGATCTTGTGCCGCTGTTATCATTCCTTCAGTTTCCTTCTTTAGTTCTCCCCTTTGTAGCCATTGCCACGTGTCATCGCTGGCTAGTTCTGTAGTCTGTCTCATGTATTGTCCGTGCATTGGTTTGTTGTGCCATTCCTCTGTTCTGTTTGTCATCCTCCTGTCTCTGTATATTTCTGGGTCTTCGTCTACTTTTATTAGTCCTTCTTCCCATGCACTCTTTAGCCACTCGTCTTCACTGGTTTTCAGATATTGCCCCAGTGCTCTGTTCTCGATGTTGACGCAGTCCTCTATGCTTAGTAGTCCTCTCCCTCCTTCCTTTCGTGTTATGTATAGTCTGTCCGTATTTGCTCTTGGGTGTAGTGCTTTGTGTATTGTCATATGTTTCCTGGTTTTCTGATCTATGCTGCGGAGTTCTGCCTTCGTCCATTCCACTATTCCTGCGCTGTATCTGATTACTGGCACTGCCCATGTGTTTATGGCTTTTATCATATTTCCTCCATTGAGTTTTGACTTGACTATCGCCTTGAGTCTCTGCATATATTCTTTCCTGATCGTGTCCTTCATCTCTTGGTGTTTTATATCCCCTCCTTCCATTATTCCCAGGTATTTGTATCCTGTCTCATCTATGTGTTTGATGTTGTTCCCATCTAGTTGCTTTATCCCGTCAGTCCTTGTTACTTTGACCTTTTTTATGCTGACTAGGCACATTTTTCTATTCCAAACTCCATCCTGATGTCCCCAGATACAATCCTTACAGTCTGGAGTAGGGTATCTATTTCCTTGATGCTCTTAGCATACAGCTTGATGTCGTCCATGAACATCAGATGGTTAATTCTGTTGCCTCTTTTCTTGAGTTGGTACCCAGCATCCATCTTCTGCAGTACTTTTGTCATAAGAATCATGGCTACTACGAAGAGTAATGGGGACAGTGAGTCGCCCTGGAAGATCCCTCTCCTGATATTAACCTCTCCTAGTCTTATTCCAGAGCTTGTAAGTATTGCATTCCAGTTGCGCATTGTATTTTTGAGTAAGCTGATGGTGTTTTCCTCTGCCCCATATATTTTCAGGCATTCTATTAGCCATGTGTTTGGTATCATGTCGAAGGCTTTCTTATAGTCTATCCATGCCAGGCTTAGGTTGGTTTTCCTTCTACTGTTCTTCATTACGATTTTGCCTATCAGGAGCTGGTCTTTTGTGCCCCTACACTTCCTTCTGCAGCCTTTCTGTTGGTGGGGGATGGTGTTTGTCTCCTCTAGGTAGTTGTATAGCCTTTCACTGATGATACCTGTTAGTAACTTCCACATTGTTGGTAGGAAGGTGATAGGCCTGTAGTTACTGGCTATATTTCCTTTACTCTTGGCATCCATTTGGGCGTATGGTGATTTGTGATACGGTGCTGGAGTTGTTCTGCTATTCGTGGGTGTAGAGCCTTGAAGTTTTTGAGCCAGTATCCATGGACTTCATCGGGACCTGGGGCTTTCCAGTTGGGCATTTTCTTTAGTTGGTATCTGACTGTGTCTGTCATGATCTCAGTGAATCTTTGTTTTAGTCACCCTGTTTCTTCTTCCTTAACTTCCTGGAGCCATGTTGCATGCTTGTTGTGTGATACCGGATTGCTCCATATGTTTTCCCATATTATTATTATTATGATTTTTTTTATTTTTGCTATATCACAGTCTTCCAATTCGACTGGGTGGTATTTATAGTGTGGGGGTCCGGGTTGCATCCTGCCTCCTTAGGTGTCCATCACTTTTCTTACTATGTGAGCCGTTTCTAGGATCACACTCTTCTGCATGAGTCCTGGAGCTACTTCAGCCTCTAGTTTTTCTAGATTCATTTTCAGGGATCTTGGGATCGTGCCTAGTGTTCCTATGATTATGGGTACAATTTCCACTGGCATATCCCATATCCTTCTTATTTCTATTTTCAGATCTTGATAATTATCCATTTTTCCCCTCTCTTTCTCTTCAACTCTGGTGTCCCATGGTATTGCGACATCATTGAGTGATACTTTCTTCTTGACTTTGTCAATCAACGTCACGTCTGGTCTATTTGCACGTATCACCCTATCTGTTCTGATACCATAGTCGCAGAGGATCTTTGCCTGATCGTTTTCTATCACTCCTTCAGGTTGGTGCTCGTACCACTTATTACTATAAGGTAGCTGATGTTTCTTGCACAGGCTCCAGTGGAGGGCTTTTGTCACTGAATCATGCCTCTTTTTGTACTGGTTCTGTGCAAGTGCCGGACATTCACTTGCTATGTGGTTTATGGTTTCATTTTTCGTATTGCACTTCCTACATATGGGAGAGATGTTATTTCCGTCTATCATTCTTTGAACATATCTGGTTCTTAGGGCCTGATCTTGTGCCGCTGTTATCATTCCTTCAGTTTCCTTCTTTAGTTCTCCCCTTTGTAGCCATTGCCACGTGTCATCGCTGGCTAGTTCTGTAGTCTGTCTCATGTATTGTCCGTGCATTGGTTTGTTGTGCCATTCCTCTGTTCTGTTTGTCATCCTCCTGTCTCTGTATATTTCTGGGTCTTCGTCTACTTTTATTAGTCCTTCTTCCCATGCACTCTTTAGCCACTCGTCTTCACTGGTTTTCAGATATTGCCCCAGTGCTCTGTTCTCGATGTTGACGCAGTCCTCTATGCTTAGTAGTCCTCTCCCTCCTTCCTTTCGTGTTATGTATAGTCTGTCCGTATTTGCTCTTGGGTGTAGTGCTTTGTGTATTGTCATATGTTTCCTGGTTTTCTGATCTATGCTGCGGAGTTCTGCCTTCGTCCATTCCACTATTCCTGCGCTGTATCTGATTACTGGCACTGCCCATGTGTTTATGGCTTTTATCATATTTCCTCCATTGAGTTTTGACTTGACTATCGCCTTGAGTCTCTGCATATATTCTTTCCTGATCGTGTCCTTCATCTCTTGGTGTTTTATATCCCCTCCTTCCATTATTCCCAGGTATTTGTATCCTGTCTCATCTATGTGTTTGATGTTGTTCCCATCTAGTTGCTTTATCCCGTCAGTCCTTGTTACTTTGACCTTTTTTATGCTGACTAGGCACATTTTTCTATTCCAAACTCCATCCTGATGTCCCCAGATACAATCCTTACAGTCTGGAGTAGGGTATCTATTTCCTTGATGCTCTTAGCATACAGCTTGATGTCGTCCATGAACATCAGATGGTTAATTCTGTTGCCTCTTTTCTTGAGTTGGTACCCAGCATCCATCTTCTGCAGTACTTTTGTCATAAGAATCATGGCTACTACGAAGAGTAATGGGGACAGTGAGTCGCCCTGGAAGATCCCTCTCCTGATATTAACCTCTCCTAGTCTTATTCCAGAGCTTGTAAGTATTGCATTCCAGTTGCGCATTGTATTTTTGAGTAAGCTGATGGTGTTTTCCTCTGCCCCATATATTTTCAGGCATTCTATTAGCCATGTGTTTGGTATCATGTCGAAGGCTTTCTTATAGTCTATCCATGCCAGGCTTAGGTTGGTTTTCCTTCTACTGTTCTTCATTACGATTTTGCCTATCAGGAGCTGGTCTTTTGTGCCCCTACACTTCCTTCTGCAGCCTTTCTGTTGGTGGGGGATGGTGTTTGTCTCCTCTAGGTAGTTGTATAGCCTTTCACTGATGATACCTGTTAGTAACTTCCACATTGTTGGTAGGAAGGTGATAGGCCTGTAGTTACTGGCTATATTTCCTTTACTCTTGGCATCCATTTGGGCGTATGGTGATTTGTGATACGGTGCTGGAGTTGTTCTGCTATTCGTGGGTGTAGAGCCTTGAAGTTTTTGAGCCAGTATCCATGGACTTCATCGGGACCTGGGGCTTTCCAGTTGGGCATTTTCTTTAGTTGGTATCTGACTGTGTCTGTCATGATCTCAGTGAATCTTTGTTTTAGTCACCCTGTTTCTTCTTCCTTAACTTCCTGGAGCCATGTTGCATGCTTGTTGTGTGATACCGGATTGCTCCATATGTTTTCCCATATTATTATTATTATGATTTTTTTTATTTTTGCTATATCACAGTCTTCCAATTCGACTGGGTGGTATTTATAGTGTGGGGGTCCGGGTTGCATCCTGCCTCCTTAGGTGTCCATCACTTTTCTTACTATGTGAGCCGTTTCTAGGATCACACTCTTCTGCATGAGTCCTGGAGCTACTTCAGCCTCTAGTTTTTCTAGATTCCTTTTCAGGGATCTTGGGATCGTGCCTAGTGTTCCTATGATTATGGGTACAATTTCCACTGGCATATCCCATATCCTTCTTATTTCTATTTTCAGATCTTGATAATTATCCATTTTTCCCCTCTCTTTCTCTTCAACTCTGGTGTCCCATGGTATTGCGACATCATTGAGTGATACTTTCTTCTTGACTTTGTCAATCAACGTCACGTCTGGTCTATTTGCACGTATCACCCTATCTGTTCTGATACCATAGTCGCAGAGGATCTTTGCCTGATCGTTTTCTATCACTCCTTCAGGTTGGTGCTCGTACCACTTATTACTATAAGGTAGCTGATGTTTCTTGCACAGGCTCCAGTGGAGGGCTTTTGTCACTGAATCATGCCTCTTTTTGTACTGGTTCTGTGCAAGTGCCGGACATTCACTTGCTATGTGGTTTATGGTTTCATTTTTCGTATTGCACTTCCTACATATGGGAGAGATGTTATTTCCGTCTATCATTCTTTGAACATATCTGGTTCTTAGGGCCTGATCTTGTGCCGCTGTTATCATTCCTTCAGTTTCCTTCTTTAGTTCTCCCCTTTGTAGCCATTGCCACGTGTCATCGCTGGCTAGTTCTGTAGTCTGTCTCATGTATTGTCCGTGCATTGGTTTGTTGTGCCATTCCTCTGTTCTGTTTGTCATCCTCCTGTCTCTGTATATTTCTGGGTCTTCGTCTACTTTTATTAGTCCTTCTTCCCATGCACTCTTTAGCCACTCGTCTTCACTGGTTTTCAGATATTGCCCCAGTGCTCTGTTCTCGATGTTGACGCAGTCCTCTATGCTTAGTAGTCCTCTCCCTCCTTCCTTTCGTGTTATGTATAGTCTGTCCGTATTTGCTCTTGGGTGTAGTGCTTTGTGTATTGTCATATGTTTCCTGGTTTTCTGATCTATGCTGCGGAGTTCTGCCTTCGTCCATTCCACTATTCCTGCGCTGTATCTGATTACTGGCACTGCCCATGTGTTTATGGCTTTTATCATATTTCCTCCATTGAGTTTTGACTTGACTATCGCCTTGAGTCTCTGCATATATTCTTTCCTGATCGTGTCCTTCATCTCTTGGTGTTTTATATCCCCTCCTTCCATTATTCCCAGGTATTTGTATCCAGTCTCATCTATGTGTTTGATGTAGCTCCCATCTGGTAGCTTTATCCCTTCAGTTCTTGTTACTTTGCCCTTTTGTATGTTGACTAAGGCGCATTTTTCTATTCCAATCTCCATCCTGATGTCCCCAGATACAATCCTTACAGACTGGATTAGGGTATCTATTTCCTTGATGCTCTTACCATACAGCTTGATGTCGTCCATGAACATCTGATGGTTAATTCTGTTGCTTCTTTTCTTGAGTTGGTACCCGGCATTCATCTTCTGTAGTACATTTGTCATGGGAATCATGGCTACTACGAAGAGTAGTGGGGACAGCGAGTCACTTTGGAAGATCCCTCTCCTGATATTAACCTCTGCTAGTCTTATTCCAGAGCTTGTAAGTATTGTATTCCAGTTGTGCATTGTATTTTTGAGGAAGCTGATGGTGTTTTCCTCTGCCTCATATATTTTCAGGCATTCTATTATTATTATTATTATTATTATTATTATTATTATTATTATTATTATTATTATTATTATTATTATTATTATTTAAAACTAGGGAATGTATATTAGAATTGTAGAATAAATTAAGACAGCCCCACATCCATATTTAGTAGAATTTTGTTATACCCCTAAGATATTGATGTTTGAACGTCCATTGCAGAGTCTAAACTTCAGTTGTTTTTAAAAGCCATTTTTCACAAATGCAATTTCAAATATTCAGTGAAAATCCCGTAGAATTTGACCTTCCTCGTAGGGACACTCGCCACTTTGACAATAATTATGCTAATGTTTTGTGAAACGGTTAAAATAAATATCTGGCATTTTTTTCAGCTTGTTGAAAGATAATGACGCTGAATGGCAAGAAAAACGTCTTTTTCGGGCTTATGGTTTTGACGAAAACGCTGAAAATCTGTATTAGCTTTCAGTTCTCTTGATAGACACAGGTTCTGCTTTTTCTGTGCTACATATTGCTAATTGATCTGTTACGCACCTTTAAATGTCTGTCTCTTTTCTTCAACATCTGATACTGAAGTTCTTGTCTTTATACACTTCCTATTGTACCACCTCCCTCTTTGTGTGTGTGTGTGTGTGGTTGCTGCAGCTATTTATGTTTCCTCTTTTATGTCACCCGCCATTTTCGAGATGTCCTAAGGCTCTGAACTGGTATTTAATTTGACGAAAAATCTGCGAATTTCATAACCTTGTGACCTACAAAGGATTAATTTTTTTCTATAACCTTTGTATTTCTTTCATAGTCCTTTGGGTCAAATAATCAAAAGACCATAACTTACTTTCTGATCATATTTCATGGGGATTTGGTGGAAAAGAATTTTGTTTTAGGGTGAAAAATTATCATTTAAAAAAATTTAGTTGCAATAATGACGTCGTAAAAATCTCTCTCTCTCTCTCTCTCTCTCTCTCTCTCTCTCTCTCTCTCTCTCTCTCTCTCTCTCTCTCTCTGAGTTGGCGCTACAGAAACAGGAGCAGCCCTTATAGGAACTTTCCACCATCATATCCGCAGAGACCCCGTAGGGAGGTAGCGTCATCAGTGCACCTCACGCTGTGCAATGTAGGCTTTACTTCCGGCTCTTTGCAGCGTCCCTTCAGTCCCTACCTGCAGCCCCTTTCATTCCTTTTACCGTACCGCCTTTCATATTCTCTCTCTTCCATCTTTGTTTCCACCCTCTCCTATCCATTGTTTCATAGTGCAACTGCGAGATTTTCCTCCTATTACACCTTTCAAACCTTTCTATTCCCAATTTCCTGTTCAGTGCTGAATGATCTCATAGGTCTCGGTGCTTGGCTTTTGGCCTACATTTCATATTCCATTCCTTTCCATGGTGAAAGGAGTGAGATGGAAAAAGCAGTGTAGGTTTAGACTTTGACAAGGAAGAGGCTGATGGAACTAGGGTGTGGTTTGAATGAGTTGTGCGAGAAATAAATAAACTGAATAAGTTTTGTATGTGGCCTAATTGAACGTACAGGTGTTGAGGATGAATGCTATAGGAAATAATAAGTCGCCGAGAGCAGTTTGCAGTATTTTATAACGAAAGCAAAGCATGTGTTTCAAAATAAGATGGATGGAGGAATGATCGGTTTGCCAAGAAAGTGGGTCAGGGATGATGGTGTCCTTTATCTCCATATGGCTGTTGAGTGTTTTTATTGCTATCGTGATGCGAGAAGTCAGGCAAAAGACAGCAAATGCAGGTGCAAATTCGTCGGTTAAGGTGAGTCATGAATAGGCTGTGGAACTCCGTAGGGGGTTAGTGCCGTCAGTACTCTTCGTGCGGTGCATTGTAGGCATTACTTAAGGGTCTTTGCAGCGTGCCTTCGGCCCGTAGCTACAACCACTTTCGTTCCTTTTACTGTGCCTCCTTCTATATTCTCTTTCTTCCATCTTACTTTCCACTCTGCTAACAATTGATTCATAGCGCAACTGCGAGGTTTTCCTCCTGTTACACCTTTCAAACCTTTTACTGTCAATTTCCGTTTCAGCGCAGAATGGCCTCATAGGTCCCAGTGCTTGGCCTTTGGCCTAAATTCTGTATTCAGTTCTATAGACTGTGGAATGGTTGATGCGTGTAGCGCTGATTGGAGATAATGAAGTGAAACCGTGGAAATTAATGAAGGATTTTGAAAGTGGTAAATGAAGCAACCTGAGTAAATGAGAGGATGAATACGTTTATAAGAGCAAGTGGAAAGGGGGAAAATGAAATAATGAATGTAGATTATAGAATGAGGTAGAATAGAACCAGTTGATTCACATTGGTATTTGGGAGTAAACAATGGAAAATGGTAGGATGTGGTATTTGTGAGTAAACATAGTGGAAAATGGTAGGATGCGGGAGACAAGAGTCTCAAAATAGGTAAAGGAAGGTAGTAGGTAGTAGGGTGTAAGCAAAATATTGAGGCGTGACTTCGAATTCTGTAGGACTCACAATGGAAAAGAAGTAGGATGTGGGTGTTGAGTAGGAACAAAAGAAAATGTCATGTACTTATTGAACTAAACTTCTTGTGTATTTAGAACTAACAGGGTGAGAAATGTGGAGAGGCATAGAAGTGGGAAAGTGTTAACATAGGTAAGAGGATAGAAACTTTTCCTGTGGTTTAGTTAAGGTAGAAGTAAACTGAGGAAAATAGGTAGGTGGAAACGTAAAATTCGCAGGTGTTAGGAGGAAGCTGGAGATGAAGACCTGGACTTTTTAGACATTGTGTTTGCAGGAATTTCTGGAAAGTGGGACCCTAATATCAAGCATCAACACAGGATTCATTCACAATTTGGTTAGTAAACTGGGGGAGTATGAATGTGACAATGACCCTTGTGTTTTATCTCTTTGAGCCATCCCATTATAAGGGGAAACGGCTTAACATTATGTATATACATATACATACATTTTTTTATTATAGGATCCGATTAATTTAGTCATGCATAACCTTATCAGTCAAGTGTACTCAATTTTCATTTTTTTTTTCTTCAAAGATTTATTTCCTTCTGCTTCCTGTGCATGTGTGAGTTTGTGATATATATATAGTATATAATATATATATATATATATATATATATATATATATATGATATATATATTATATATATCTGTGTGTGTGTGTGTTTTCTGTTTCACAGTGTATGTATGTAAATCCCAGTACACAAGCAGTATAAAAACATTATCATAAGTATTGTATTATTAAAAGTTCACACACTGTAATAATTAAGGATGAACAGAAACAAGCAATAAATTATCCTTTTATTTTGTCATTACCAGTCAATATGTATAATGTCACACTGAATACATTCTTATGAAAATAGTAGTATGTATCACGAAACGCATGAAAGATATTTAAGTCTATGTAACAATCCGAAACAGTTAGTGCTCTGAGATGTTTAAACATTAGTACTTTACGCAGAATACATTCATTATCTACAGTCCTAAGATGAGTGTTTGTTTATCTTAAATGTTCTGAATTGGTTTAAAAAACTGATACCAAAATTCAGAAACAGCGTATTATGCCAGCTTTTGTCTTGAGTTGTTATTAAGCAAATATAACCCCAGTGGTTTCTCCACATTGCTGTATTGATGAAATTACTTGAAAGAAGATTATTCGATGTGTCTTTAAAACTTACTTACATTATTTCAAAATGGATCAATATCATTTCTGAAGTGACTGCATTTAAGCTCTAAGCCCCAAGTATAGCATTGTCCATCGTTACCCTAAATTCGAACATGAATTGAAAAATTGAACATTTTCCTAAAAAGCATTCTTGGTTTGACACTCCTGGACATAACCAATAACCTGTCGAAATATTGAGGTCGTGCATTTAAAGACTTTAGCTCAGGTGTTCCATTCTTTTAAACCTTTAAACCCTATTTCCTGGAACGTTACTGTTGTCTTCTTGTTTTGTTGCCGTTTAGCTTTGAGAAATTACGGTTAGGCCTATTACTGACTAGAAATGCCGTTTTATCTTATTGGTGGTAAACCCAGTGTAATTTCTGATTTCTACATCCATGCTGTCGATAAAGAACCGTAATCACAAGTCCAGGAACAACTAAAAAGGACAAACTCTTGATCATATCAATCAATATACATCACAAATTGTAAGAACTTTTTGCTTGTTAGGTAATATCTTTAGTACTCTGATGATAGATATTACTCTACTGAAACATAGTATATAATTGTATAAAGGCACTGATTTATTTAAGGATTTCCCTCGGCAAAAATATGACTAGAGGACAAGTGAAAAGGAACAAACAGATAGGTTGGTCAGTGGTAATTAGGGAAATGAAGGTCGAGGTCAAAACTTTTATGAGTTATTTACTTTTAAAGTAGATAAAAATTCTTTCAAGTTAGATATGCCTCCAATCCCCCAGATCTTGAAATGTGTTTTATTAGGAAAAAATAAATAGAACTTCAAAACTGGACAGGGGTGTTCCAATGTGTAAATACAATCCGGAAGGACATTCCCGAAAAATTTTACGATCGATGGCCCCCACTTCTGTCCTGCAACTGAGACCTTGTTTCTCGACTCATGTCGTCACTTCTCCATCACGTTCACTTTCATTGACGTTACTGTTGCTACTGCTGCCTTATATGTGTGACGTTTTCAAATGATGAAAGTCGTGACTTTCTTTAACGAGGTCGGAAACCAGGCCAAGTCGTCAGCGTATGATTCACGTATACAAGAAATTAAAAGAAATAGAAATCTTATTTTTCCGGTTTCGCTGGAAATCCTTAAGTTATTTATATTTTCTCAAGAGGAAAAAATTATTTACTCCCTCTTTTCGGGAAGACTGTTGAATGAGTAATTTGTAGTAAGAGACCTTGGCCTCTACAACTTTTTTTTTTTTTTTTTTTTTTTTTTTTTTTTGCGCTAAGACTAACTCAAAACGACGATGAAACAGAAGGGACGCGGTTGTGTTATTGTGCATCATTTCTGCTTTCAGTATAAAATGCAGTCGGTTTTAAGACGATTAATGAAAGGTCTCAAGTGAAAGGGAAGTACCCTAATTAAATGTAAATTCAGTAACTTCTGATTAACAAAACGGTCGCTATAGGAAGAACGAACATAAATAGATGGATAGAGACAAGGGCAAAACCTTTTGAATTAATAACGTACAACTTACCGACATATACTTCAACAGCACTATTACCTCCAGCAGTGCGGAATATTTGTTATAATTTTACAAGAACAGATTACCATTTGCAAAAGGATAATAAAGGAAATCCTAGTCGGAGGGGAGGGGCGGCGAGCGCTATTTTAGGAATGGAACGTGAGCCATGGGGTCATCGGCTATGAAGTTTGCGATCTCCTGCGCAAGCACAGTTCCTTCCTCGATGTCAGTGCATGGTCGACACATGCAGTCTACTGGAGCTCGGGTGAGAACCTGGCAGTAAGAGAATTACAAAGTGAGACATAAAGTTCAGTCAGTGAGAGATGTATATGTTCTATGTTGCTGGGAACGTATAGGTATCACAAATTAACAAATCAGCTTCATTTCGTCAACTTGGCTAAATCCTTATGCATCTAGTTTATGTATGTGTGACAGGTGTCTGCAGAGCCATGGTAACTACTTATTCAACACCAGCTGAAATATTTATTGACATGGCCATCTAAGCCTTCTTCCTTCAATTGAGCCAATATAAATTTATCTAAAGTGACTCCCTCCCAGGCAATCAGATTACAGTTCGAGCTCTTCCAGCTGATCCTTTAATTACAAATTCAAGTGTTTGGTCTCAAATATATGCTTTAATTGCTGAAGTCCGGGAGTTCCAATAAAAAAGATAAATTTCTGCCAGTGCCATGTAGATAAGTTGGGTAACTTTCCTTGTTATTTTATGAAGACTGTTAATAATTTTATCTCTCTTGATTATTGATCTAGTATTTGCGCCTAACTGAGAAAGTGTTTCACAGTTCATTTGAGGTAGTAAAATTTCGGCTTTTCCCCGCTTATTTGTCGAGAAAGGATTGCGTTAATTTACCCAACCTTGGTATGGTAATCCCAACGTACCATGTTGTGTAGCCTGATAATTAATTAAAGCATTACTGGGATTTTTCTGGCGTCACAGCTACTAAATCACTGACGCAAATATATAGCTTAATTCATCACAAAAACGCAGTAATTATATAGATTATGAAACGAATTGGAAACTTTAATGCCTTTAAAGGAAATAAGAACAGTAATAACAACTTCCCTTACTAAAGTGACTATGTGCTTGAAAAGGCCTGACTAACCTTTCTGCGTTTTGGGTCACCAACTCTTGCTTTGGGACAGTTGAGGGTCACCGTAGCTTCTCTTTCTCCTGATTCTTGACAACACATGCAGGATCTTTCCGTCTGCCAGATTTTACTGCCGGAAACCTGCAATAAAGGTTCATTATTATTGTAGTAAATAAGTGTCTGCATTTTTTTTTCTATTTCTGTCATATCACGGCAGAGTTAAAAAGAGTTCGTTAACTTTGTCTCTTGGGGACGAAAAAATTTGTGCGCGCACACACACACACACTGTTCACCAGATACTGTACAAATACTGTAATGCAAGGGACTTTAGCATTTTCCTATGCGACATACTCATTTAAGCAACACTACTGGTAAAAGTTTACTTTTGTTGCCTTTCCATTCTTTCGTGTCCGATTATTACAAGTAGATAATTAAGGTTACTAGTTATTAACTGTGCTGAACCAGCCTAAGCAGTTAAGTACTATAATTGTTGTTTGATAAAATGTGAAGGGGTAAGGTGGGCTACAATACCCAGGAGTACTTAGTATGATTCGTTACTAGGCAAAATTATTTCAGAATTTCATTAATATAATAGAAAACGCACCGAATAACAATATCAATGATGTGGAATTTATAAACATATCTAGGTTATCATAACAACAATAACTAATGTACAATTTCTTTACCTGAACGTAGGATGTGCATCTTCCCTGGCAAGCAAAGGATGGGATGGGCTTTGAGTTGCATCCAGGATACGAGAGAATGTGGATGACGGGCGTCAGGGAACATTCGTCCCCTCTGGTGACGCCTGACATCAGGGTCCAAGTGAAAAACAAGAGAAGGCTGACGGCGCTCGTCATTGTTGCTGACATTTTCTCGCTGACGTCTGGTTTTCAGGTCACTGGCTCAGACGGTTAGGTGGTTGTCTGAAGAAATGAGTTAAATGTGAGTATTCGAAATGGTGTTTTTCTGTATTCTGTCATTTAGAAAGACCGTATTCCTCACAGATTTGCGTTTATTATAAAGGAACCTACAGAGCCCTGTGTGAACTGTATACAGAATAGAATAAGTATTGTATGTATACAGAATAGAATAAGTCTCATTACCGCAGTTTTGTAGCCTAAAACTCATAACACTAAAATTTCATTTGTTTGTTTCATATATACATAATGTTTTAAGTACTTTAATTTCAATTTATTTTATTTTCTTTCAAGCCTGAAAAATTCGTTTTTATATACATGGTATTCGTTGTGCAAATTTCGTAAAGTATTTAACAGGCCTAGTTAAGCGACGTGATCCTGCATTTAGTATATTACTGCCTTTTGAGAATCACTGATGCAACAACTGATTCTCTCTCTCTCTCTCTCTCTCTCTCTCTCTCTCTCTCTCTCTCTCTCTCTCTCTCCAATGCATTACTTGTGAGCTGAAGATGCAGACGTCTTTTGTCCGGCTTATTTTTCCAAATCTTACCACCTTTCCTACGTCACCAAAACTCTAACCCCAACACTACGAGAACAAGTCCAGTGAATCACTCATTATTTTTTTAATTTAAAATCGATTCAGATTTCAAGTATATTTAGGTCTTTATGCTTCCAGTAAAAGCTAATAAAGGGAGGTTTATATACGGGAATACCAACTCATAGAACTGGCTTATTTACGCTGTATACTTTTCTCTGTAGTCGTATATTTACATATATGCAAGTGTAATTTTTGTATGTTTGTCTCCGTGTTCATAAAACTAATGAAAGAAAGCGTTTCTCCGGTATATATCTCTACTGCAGGATTTCCCGAAACAGAAAATGACACCTTACTAACCTGTTACGTAATGAATAAAAATACAAAATCAGCTCAAGGAAAACAGGGGTATAAATTATGTAGTGGAGTGAATGGAAACACAGCAGATCATTCCCCTAGAGTAATGACCCAAAGGAACTCACTTTTAGAACCCAACTGCTACGGGAATGCCTCTGGCACTGAGGAACGAAGGGCGTCAGCAGTGCTTTTTATAGAAAAAGAACTCTTGCCCCGCCCCCGTCCTCCTCTGCTTTGGCCCTCATTCCAGGGACGTGCTACCGTCAGCACTCCCCTCCCCCCGCCCCCGTCTCCATGGAATGACCGTTGTTATTTACAGAGAAATCGGTTTTCCTTCCGATTTTGTATGCCTATTTATCATTCAGTGAATTTATTTTCTATTTACTGATTGACTGTGATGCTTTCTTCATTTGGTGTTGTTTTTCCACAATGAAAACTTGACATTTTCGTTATGAAAACCATTTATTGGTATTAAGTGTCATTATTTCAATTGTGAAGTTTCGAGTGGTGCACCACTATCTCTCGTTATCGATGGACATAAGCATATCATCTTTATACGTGCATACATATCTATAGAATGATCTATCCGTATTTTTTCCTTTTTCATTGAATCCCACATAGATAGATTCATAGAGCCACCGTCCAAAGACCTTTTCTGGAGTGGCACTTGCTGATATCACCGCTTGTTCTCTCCTTCAGTTGGAGGAGAGAGTTTAAAGACTGAAGTGGATGCATGAATAGTCAAATAAACAAATAGGTGAATAAATAAATCATGTCAATAACCCATTCATGATTCACCTTATGACGGATTTCCTCTCCCCTGGACGCTAATGGCCGACTCTCATTTAACGACAGGCATCCCGCTGACTCTGAGTTCATTCCACCCTAATTAAAAGTTTTCCCTCCACCATTTGCAACGCATTTAGCTGTTATAGTTCGTTGTCGGCTTATTTAAAGTAGGCTCTTCTTATATTAATTTAATATGCGAGTAAAGAATTTTGGAATTCACTTAAGGAACAGTTTTTATCGAGGTTTCCTGTTTTCCTGACTTGAAAATGTCATCCAAATTGGAAACGTAGTCTTTTCTAACGACGCGAGTATCTGGGAGTCGAGATAAAAGTGTGAAGAATTTTCTCAAGATTTGTTTTTGGAAGCATTTTGTGTAAGCTACATTTGAAGAATAATTCAGTGAGATTGCCTGAAGAACATTCAAATGGAGACCCTTAGACTTGATATGTATTAAGGACTGCGTTCTTACATGACTGTATTACTTTTCCAGTTTGGTTTACTCCAAAGTTTAGTTAAGTGAATCCACGAATGCTTAATAATCAACGTCTTTGAATTTTCATGACTATTTAGGCTACATGAATAAAAAAAGAAGCATTTGTCTTTTCAGAGCAAAATATCCTGTTTGTTGGTTTTTCTTCTGAAAGTACTATTCTTTAATGTGGCATTTTTGTATTCTGTTCCTTCCACTTCCCAGGCTTCGTCAACTATTTCAAGTTACTTGCAATTGTTCTCAGTGGACAGTACATAACTGTATAATTTACTAGTTACTATACAAAACACAGTTTTGCCAATGTTTTAATATCTTTCTAGGACGGGACTTTATATTTAACTGATATCATTTGGTCAGTCAATTAAAATGTGAAACTAGCAATGTCAACCAATAAATTCATTGTATGTTAGCAGCCAAGATTTCTTATTATTTATAACTAGTTTACATGCAGTCTTAATAATTCATTTGTTCATGCCACTTACCTGACAGATATATATAGCTGTATTTTCTGACGTCCGACAGAAATTTCAAAAACTCGCGGCACACGCAGTGGGGGCGGCCAGGTGGTAGTACCCATTCCCGCCGCTGGGAGGCGGATATCAGGAACCATTCCCATTTTCTATTCATATTTTTTCTGTCGCCGGTCGGTAAAACATCTGTTTACAGACCTCTGCTCAGGATTTTTTGGAAATTGACTCGCTTTAAGTATCTGATTGATTTTTTTGGTATTGAATTGGATTGTTGAATGGCATGCGTGATAGTGGACCGTTTTTTGATTTTGGATTGACTTTTCTATATAAGATATGTCTGGATCAAGTGTTGTGAGTTTCAGAGTGTGTGAGGGCTGATTGTAAGGTGAGGCTACCGAAAGCATCGGTAGACCCCCACAGTATGTATGAGTTGTAGGGGGCTTAATTGTTTGATTGATAATCGGTGCAATGAAATTGAGAAATTGACCGATGATGAATGGAGAGTTTATGAGTCCTATCGCCTTAAATTGGAGCGCGATAGGATCAGGAGGTCTTCCTCCAGGAGTGGTTCTTCCAAAGGTAAGACTAACATCTCTCCTGCATTAACACCTGTAGTGTTTACAACCCCTAAACCTGTGTTGCCTTCGGGCTCTGATTCTGTGTCGGGAGAAGCGAATGCGCTCTCTCTGATTTTAGAGTCTCTTCGCACTCTGGAGACCAAAGTGAAAGCCTTAGAAACTGGCTCGGTGCAAGTGTGTGATCGTGCCCCCAGTGTTGTGGAGGGGGCGTCAGATCGGCCCCATAATGCCTCTAGGCCTAGACCTCTATCAGACTCCCAAGACCCAGGGAGTAGGTATGTCGAAAGCCGCAAGAGGGTTACGGGGGCTCCCACCCACCGATCTGGCGTCCGTTCAGCAGACCCTGTAGCAAAGACCCAGGCTGCCAAGGACTGCACTGAGCGCGCGTCCTGAAAGAGTGCTTTTCGTCCTCCGAAGCGTCCTCCCCGCGCAAGGGGTGGAGCGCTCGGAGAGACTCTTGTCCTTTGAAAAGGACGTTTCGTGCGGAGGACGCTTCACGTCCTCTTTCGCCGCTTTCGTCGGAGGACGCGTATGACGTTTTTCCGCCTCAGAAGAGAGGTAGGATCTCCTCCGATGAGGACGCTAGGTTGCGTGCACAGGCGCGTATACCTGAGAAGCAGGTAGCTGTACCTGTGAGAAGGAAGGAGGCGTCCCCTCGCCCCTCGTCTTCTCACAGGATCAGTCCTGCTTCCTCTGTTCATTCTTCCCCAACGAAGAACATTCTTTTGTCCCTTCAGGACCAGCTATCCTCGCTTATGGCTCAGAGGACTCGCCCAGCAGCAGTCGAGCCTAAGCGGAGGAAGGACCTTAGACTGCCTGTCAAGAGGACTAAGCAGTCTCCTTCTCCTTCACCTACTTCGTCTCGTTCGCCGATCTCTTCTCCTTCGGCGATTCGCCGATCTCGTTCGTCCTCTAGAAGGACGTTACGTCAGGACGCTTTTGAGGAGGACGCTCTTTACGAGGACGTTCGGCAGGACGCTCGTCAGGACGCTTGTCAAGACGCTCGTCAGGACGCTTGGCAGGACGCTAGGCAGGACGTTCGTCAGGACGCTTGGCAGGAACGCTAGGCAGGACGTTTCGTCAGGACGCTCGCCAGGACGCTAGACAGAACGCTCGCAAGGACGCTCACCAGAACGCTCGGCAGGACGCTTGGCAGGAAGCTCGCCAGGACGTTCAGGCCGCCTTTCATGACGTTTTTGGGGATTCTGACCAAGAAGTCTTACCCCCAGACGCTAGTTTACGCGCACAGGCACGTATGCCAGCGAAGAAGAAATGTAAGGACGCTTCTCGGGCAGGTGAGACTGCTGCGGAAGGCGCTGAGGACGCTCGTCCTCCTCAGGACGCTCTACCTTCATCGAGCAGTAAGCGTCATAAAGAAGACAGCCGAAATAAGGCTGCCTCTAGCAAGGATAGGGGTCCTTTGATCAAGCCAAGACCTGACATCAGGACGCCCTCTCCTGACAGACGGTCTCCTCTTCCGTTTAGAGAAGAAGGAGAGCTAAGTAGTTCGGCTGAATCGGTTGAAGAGGAACCGGCTACAGCCCCGTCTATCTCGGACTATAAAGTCCTCGTACGACTCTTGCGCTCTTCTTTTGAAGACAAATTTCAGCCCGCAGCTCCCAAGTCTCCTCCTTCGCAGTTTTCTTCATCTAAAACTGGAAAAAACCCCGGAGTTGTAGAGATGAAAACTTCTCTCTCAACGAAACGTGCTTTTAAAAAGCTCCAGGATTGGATGGTACGAAGGAGAGACCAAGGCAAGACGACCCTTCGCCTTGCCTCCAACTAGACTAGTGGAAAAGGGGGCATTTGGTATAGAAACCAAAGGATTTTTTTGGGGGGGGAAAGTCGGGAGTTCGTATCCCTTCTTCGGCTCAAGGAGATTTCTCCAGCCTAGTGGATTTGCAGAGGAGGTCGCTTTTACCCTCTGCTAAGGTAACATGGACCGCGTCGGAGACTGACCATCATTTGAAGGGTCTGCTCAGGACGCTGGAAGTCTTCAACTTCCTTGACTGGTGTTTGGGAGTTCTGGATATGCAAGCGAGAAGCCCAGAATCTCTCAGTCTGGGGGAGCTGTCCAGCGTGTTAGCATGTATGGACAAAGCCGTCAGGGATGGTTCGGAGGAGCTCGTATCTCATTTTTGGAACGGCTTTATTAAAAAAGAGAGCTTTGCTGTGCAACTTCACAGCTCGTTCGGTGACTCCAGCCTCAGAAAGCGGATTTGCTGTTTTCGCCTCTTTCGAACCATCTCTTCCCCCAGACTTTGGTAAAGGACCTGACGAACAGCTTACAAGAGAAGGCAACTCAGGACCTTTGGCCCAGTCTACAAGACGGTCAGCCGTACCTTCAACCTCTTCAGCTGCGGTTCGACCGCCCGAAGAAAGTAAAGCCCTTTCGTGGGGCTCCCCCTCGAGAGCAGCTCCTCGAGGGAGAGGGTTTTCACGAGGAAGAGCTTCCTTTAAGACAAAAGCCTTCCAAGTGAGAAGCATGTCCTTCAGACACCAGTCGGAGCCAGACTGAAGTTTTTTGCGGAGCGTGGAGAGAGAGAGACACGGACTCTTGGTCCCTCAAGATCGTGGAGCAGGGGTACAAGATCCCCTTTTTAGAGATCTGCCTCCTCTTTCTACGACTCCCAGAGACCTTTCTCCATCCTTATCAGGGAGAAAAGAAGAAAGTATTGTTCGATCTCCTTCAGCAGATGATCGACAAAAGAGCGGTGGAACAAGTCGCGGACCTGGGGTCGCCAGGTTTTTACAACAGAATCTTCCTAGTTCCGAAGCAGTCGTCAGGTTGGCGTCCAGTTCTAGATGTAAGCAGGCTCAATCTTTTCGTGGAAAAGAACAAATTCACGATGGAGACGCCTCATTCTGTTTCTGGGAGCGTTGAGACGGGCGACTGGATGGTATCCTTAGACTTGCAGGACGCGTACTTTCACATCCCGATCCACCCTCTTTCAAGAAAGTATCTAAGGTTTGTCTTAGACAACAAAGTATGGCAGTTCAGAGCTATGTGCTTCGGACTGACCACGGCTCCGATGGTGTTCACAGTAGTAATGAAGAACGTAGCGAGGTGGCTACACTCTTCGGGAATAAGGAGTTTCCCTGTACCTCGACGACTGGCTGATCAGAGCGTCGTCGAGAGAGAAGTGTCTGAAGGACTTCGCAGTTCACTTTAGCCTTAGCGAAGTCCCTGGGATTCTGGTCAACCTCGAAAAGTCGCATCTGACCCCCAACCACAGTCCATCGTGTATCTGGGGATTCAGATGGATTCAGTGGCTTTTCGAGCGTTTCCGTCCCAGGAACGTCAGCGGCTAGGCTTAGAAAAGATCTCAGCCTTTCTAAGGAAAGAGACTTGCTCGGCGAGGGAATGGATGAGTCTGCTGGGGACCATTTCCTCGCTAGAAAGGTTTGTTTCCTTGGGAAGACTGCACATCAGGCCTCTCCAATTTTTCCTTGCGGACGAGTGGAAGGCCAAGGACGATCTCAATGCCATATTGAGATTATCGCTTCCAATCAAGAACCACCTAAGATGGTGGTTGGACCCTCAGAAGCTTCAAGAGGGCGTGTCCCTAAGTCTTCTGAGCCCCCGACCTAGTGTTGTTTTCAGACGCTTCCATCACAGGATGGGGAGCAACACTAGGGGGGAAGGAAAGTGTCAGGCTCCTGGAGAGGGGAACAGGTAGCCTGGCATATAAATGTCAAAGAACTGGCAAGCAGTATTTCTGTCCCTGCAGTTCTTCGAAAAGAGTTTGGAGACAAGATTGTTCAGATAAACTCGGACAATACCACAGCACTCGCTTATTTAAAAAACCAGGGAGGAACACACTCCAGAACGTTGTTTTCCTAGCGAGAGAGATTCTGCTGTGGGCAAAGACAAAAAAGGTGACTATCCTGACGAGATTCATTGCAGGAGTGCAAAACGTCAGGGCAGACCTTCTCAGTCGTCGGGACCAAGTCCTACCGACGGAATGGAACCTTGAACGAAGACGTTGTCGGAGAACCTGTGGACGTTGTGGGGACGTCCACTGGTCGTAGATTATTCGCAACGTCAAGGACCAAGAGACTTCCTCTTTACTGCTCCCGGTCCTGGATCCAGAAGCAATCGCGGTAGACGCTTTGCTTTGGAATTGGACGGGCCTAGACTTCATACGCCTTCCCACCATTCAAGATTCTGGGGGAAGTCATGAGGAAGTTTGCGGCCTCGGAAGGGACGAGGTTAACCCTGATCGCTCCGATGTGGCCAGCGAGAGAATGGTTCACAGAGGTCATGTCTTTCCTTGTAGACTTTCCAAGGACATTGCCCTGGAGGAAAGATCTACTCAAACAGCCTCACTTGTTCGAAAAAGGTTTCACCAAAACCTCTCCGCTCTGGGTCTGACTGCGTTCAGACTATCGAAAAGTTGGCCAGAGCGAGAGGTTTTCAAAAGCAGCTGCGAGAGCAATCGCACATGCGAGACGTGCTTCCACAAGAGCTGTTTACCAATCGAAGTGGGCTTCCTTCAGGGCATGGTGTAAAAAGGAGGGAGTTTCCTCTTCCTCGACCTCTGTGAACCAGATAGCTGATTTTCTGCTCTTTCTCAGGAATGTGCAGAAATTAGCGGTCCCTACCATCAAGGGATATAAAAGCATGTTGTCAGCGGTTTTTAGGCACAGAGGCCTCGACCTGTCTGACAACAAGGATATTCATGACCTTTTAAAGTCTTTCGAGACCTCGAAGGTCCTCAAATGAGACCTCCATCATGGAACCTGGATGTAGTCCTTAAATTCCTTATGTCGAGCACTTTCGAACCGCTTCAGACAGCGTCTCTTCGAAACCTGACAAGGAAGGCTCTTTTCCTAACTTCTCTTGCGACGGCTAAGAGAGTTAGTGAAATTCAAGCGTTTAGCAAGTTATTGGGATTCAAAGGGGACAATGCTGTCTGCTCGTTGAACCCAACTTTCTTGGCGAAGAATGAAAATCCTTCGAACCCTTGGCCGAAGTCTTTCGAGATCAAGGGTATGTCAAGTCTGGTGGGCCAAGAACCAGAGAGAGTCCTGTGCCCGGTCAGGGCTCTCAAGTTCTACGTGCATAGAACGAAAGAGGTAAGAGGTCCCTTAGGTAACCTCTGGTGCTCTGTAAAGAGACCAGAGTTACTTTATCGAAGAATGCTGTTGCTTTCTTTCTAAGGGACACCATTCGGGAGGCTCATTCATTCTTTCCAGAAGACTGATTTGAGCCTCTTCCGAGTAAAAGCGCACGAAGTACGAGCCGTCGCTACCTCTCTTGCCTTCCAAAAGAACATGTCAATCAAGGACATCCTTGATTGCACCTTTTGGAGGAGTAAACTCCGTCTTCGCCTCACATTACCTAAGGGATGTGAGAACGATCTATGACGATTGTAATGCACTGGGGCCATACGTTTCTGCGGACACAGTATTGGGGTCCGGAAGTAGCTCTTTCCCTATCCCTTAGTTAGGTTTAAGTTAGGTTGTTGTGTTTTTAGGTTGTGGTGAGTCTTATGTGAAGATCTCCCATCCTTTAGTTAGTTTTAAGGGGTTTTTGTGAATAGTTGGTCAGGTGGTGGTCAGTTGCTTCGTTGCCCTCATTTGTATGGCCTCGATGATCTTGTCACGCTGAGGTCTCGCACCCGTTGACAGATCATCCAGAGCGCACCAGCACTACAGGTCTCCACCTGGCTGGCAACTCTGTGATTAAGCAAAAGCAGCCTTACGTGACAGTAATCACATAGTCTACTTTGCAAACAGGTAAGGAACCAAGATGTATATCATCTACTTAATTTAAGTTTCCTAAAAAATCCTATTCTGTCTCTTCCCACCATCCGAAGGTGGGATTCAGCTATATATATATCTGTCAGGTAAGTGCATGAACAAAATGTTATTGTTATTATACAATTAAGTTTGTTCATACTTACCTGGCAGATATATATAATTAAAGTACCCGCCCTCCTCCCCTCAGGAGATAGAGACATTAATAAAAATATGAATAGAAAATGGGAATGGTTCCTGATATCCCCGCCTCCCAGCGGCGGGAATGGGTACTAACCACCTGGCCGCCCACTGCGTGTGCCGCGAGTTTGAAATTTCTGTCGGACGTCAGAAAATACAGCTATACGTATATATATCTGCCAGGTAAGTATGAACAAACTTAATTGTATAATAACAATAACATTTTATTGAAAGATAAAGATAAACTTAACCTGTGGGTAATTTATATTTATGAAACTTAACCTGTGGATAATTTACATTTAAGAAGGGCCCTTGACCTGAAAGTCTGACACAGTTACGTATACTGCACATCCAGATCAGCCAAGCATTACTCTGTTGTTTATTTTGAATGCCTGTTGTACCTTAAAATTTTCAGTTTTGTTAATATGTTCATACTTTTTAGGCAACATTTACTTGTACACTGTTTTCGTGTTGTACCTGGTAACCCTAACTTCTTATACAGAACAAACTTTTGGTCTTAACATAAGGGAAAAATTCTCTCACGCCTGCCAGAGTCCAGTTAAAAAAAAAAAAAAAGTACAAGGATTTTGGTGGTAACGGGAGCTAGCCAAGATGCCGGAAAGGAGGTGAACATAGCTGACCTGCCTTAATCCATCACATTATGCATCAGCCATCAGTTCCTGTATGACCACCTTCATAGCAGGTCTTCTTTTAGCCCTCCCTTACCAAGAAGCCGATTGTTTTTGTCGCCTCTTACCCACATTACGCCGTGGTGTTCTGGATTTTCCTTTCTTTTTCGTGTTGTGTTCTGTGATTCTTTTTTGTATTGTGTTCTGTGGGATTATGTGCTTTT
This sequence comes from Macrobrachium nipponense, assembly GCF_015104395.2. Taxonomy (NCBI): domain Eukaryota; kingdom Metazoa; phylum Arthropoda; class Malacostraca; order Decapoda; family Palaemonidae; genus Macrobrachium; species Macrobrachium nipponense. The sequence continues at coordinate 27,113,938 of NC_061093.1, read as the reverse complement.
TATGTGTTTTTTAATTTAAGCATGCAAACCCATGGATCATCTAATCTTCCCAAGTCTCAGAGAAACTGCCTGGGTGTTGGTAACGATCCTTGCTCTGTTTCCTGCCTCCCTTAGATTTAGATCCGTATTCTGCTTGTAGCAGGTGTAGATCTAACGACTGGTGTAAGTAACCCATGTTCAGAGTTTGTTGCTTGGTCTCCTGAGCAATGGAAAAATTTGATAGGAAGAGGAGATATAAGAGGAAATTGGCAATGCCATCTTGGGAAAGCTTTGTGCCTCCAATGGCGGCGAGCATTTCCATTCCTTTTTATTCTGGCTCTTCTTTACCAAACTCTCCTCTCGTTGCTTCTTCTTCCCTGGAAGATTTAACTCACTTGCTTTCCTCTATTGCTTCACTCTTAGAAGATTCGATTAGAGGTTCGAGTGATCTGGTTATTGATTTGGCTGTCCATGTTCTTCGTGGGGCGTTAGTACATCCGCATTATTCACGGAATTTTTCATAGAGAAATATTTACAACTGCATGTACTGATTATTCTATTATTTTTGTGATTAAATACATTTTTCATGATAAAACTATTAAAATGGTCAGGTATAAGCATTGTAAGAGGTTTTTTTGGTGTTTGAATTATCAAAATAGGCAGTTACTATAAGCATTTTTAGAGGGGAGTCAAGTATTTGCGGATTTCAGTCATTCGCAGGAGGTTGTGGTCCCTATCCCTTGCAAAATCCCAGGGGTCGACTGTACTAGCCTTGCTGACAGAAGCATCTTTAATGCCAACCTCACATCGAGAGGTATCACCAGTCGGTAGGGTCCCTATCTCTTCACAGTTAGACTTACTATTCAACGAGTAGTAACTTCCTCATTTTTCTCTGAAGGGAGAAATTCCTTTTGCTGTCAGCCATCAAGGGCTATAGGGCTGCTCTAGGTTTAGTTCTACATTTGAAGGATATAGACCTATCGTCCTACTGGTAATCTCTGTTTCTCAGGAGTTTTGAGCAGTCCTATTCTCTTAGAGATCTTAGACCTAATTGGGACCTAACACTGGTGCTTAGCAGTCTCTTGAAGTCCAGACAAACCCTTATGGGTTTCATCAGATAGAAATTTAACCCTAAAGATGGTTTTCCTTTTAGCCTTGGCCTCTTCAAAGAGAGTTAGTTAACTTTACTGATTCCCTTTTGATGTTAAACACACAAGGGGTTGGGATTCTGTAGCCTTCGATTTTGTCCCAGAATTTGTAGCTAGGACTCAAAATCACAAGGTTTACGAAGACACATTTGAGTCCTTTTCTGTCCCTTTCCTAGGAGATATTTTTGGTAATGACCCCTGCTTTCGTGTCCCATCAGGGCACTGCGTAACTGTCTAAAAGGACTCAATATTTCAGACTGGGTTGTCGATGACTTTTTGTTAGTACAAGCTGGAACAAGAAGGAAGTGCCCAAGAATACTATCTCCTTTTGGCTACATGAAGTAAGCAAGCCCTACAACTCTTCTTCACATTCAGATACTGTTACAGTGTATGCAAGAGCACATTATGTTTGGGGTCTAGGCCCTTCCATGCTTTTCTATACCTTTCAAATAGAACTTGTCAGTTCAAAGGAATTTAAAGGCTGGTACATGGCCTTGCCAAACCACCTTTGCATCTTTCTAACTGCGGGATATTGTTTACAGGTCATTCGACACTTTCCTTGGGTCTGGTGGTGGCTGCTTGACAAGTTATGTAGTTCATCCAGTGCCCCTAGCAGGATAGTTTGTATCTTTCATAAGACGATGGGTTTGAAAGTGAGAGTGAATGGGATGAATGGTCTTCTTCCTTTCTCTTTCTGCCGGCGGCCAGTGAAGAATTAATCCATCATGCGCTGGAACTGGTCAGATACAGTTGAGAGAACACCATTCTGTTGAATTTTTCTCTACACAATACAAAGTATTTATGGAAGCAAGTCTATTCGCCTCTTATTACAAGGGGTGAGAGGAAATGGCAACAAACAAGGTTGGTGGCTAACGTAAGTTTTGTTTTCTCTGACAATTACAGGTTCTTTATATTCCCACAACACACAATGTAACAAGAGTTCACATTGTCTCTTGACAATTAACAGGTTCTTTATATTTCAACACACAATGTAACAAGAGTCTCAACATTGTATCCTCTTGACATAGATGCCTGGTTGCTGAGTAAACCTTTTACTTAAGAGATCAGAGGCCTACTACTCTTCCTATGTCCTACTTTGGCCAGAAAGTGAGCCCCGGTGCGCTGAACCTCCAGTCAGTTTTCTGAGGCTTTCTCTATCCTCCCTCCAAGAGTAAGTCTCCCTTATGGTAAATTAAAATCAAAGGTTTGTTCTGTATATGAACAAATGGCAAATATTAAATCTATTTGTATTTTTCATAACTAACAAACCTGCGGTCTTAATGTATATGGGCCATCTCAAGCCACCCATCATTTAGTTGCCTTGGGCTTAAGGAAACTAATGCAATGGGTTATGATAGGTCAGCTATGCCCACCTACTTTAAGTCATTGTGGCCAGCTCCCGTTGCCACCAAAATCCTTGTACTATTTTTTTTAACCAGACTTAACAGTTTTGTGAGTTATGAAAAAACATATTGATTTAAAATATGTTGTTTTTGTATTGTTGATTTTAAAAGTTTTCCTGTAGGTTTCCAGTTTTGTGGTTTCAGCCATCCCTTGTGTTATTTGAAGTTTATTTGATCAGAAACCTCAACCAGTATGTGCTTTCAAAGGTAAATTCAAAGTGGATCAAGGTCTGGTGGTCTGAATTTTTTGTTTGGTCTTTTTTCATTTCATGTTTAAATTTTCATTTTAGAGTATTGTGTTCTACATGATTTTTTTTTTTTTGGTTTGGTTCTTCACAAGGGGACCAATATTAGTGTTGATGTACTGACTGTCAACATGAACTGAAGCTTACCAAACTTCAAGGCATTTCATAGTGTCTACAATGAAGGTACATATCAAAGTTGGATGAACAATCTTGCAGACCAATCTATGAGTTATATTTTGATATCTTAAGTTATTCAAGTTCTTCAGGATTGTCGATCTAGCCTTCCACCTCTATTGACTATGTTAACCAGTCACTTGTAGGGGTGACAAGGCTTGCCTTCCATCCTCGCCCTCCATTGTCTAGGAGCAGTGAAAATATTAAAAAGAGCACATGGATCATCAACCAAAGATCAGCCCTGACTGGGTAAGATGTGGGAAAAAAGGAGTGGTTACAAAACAAAGTCTAGCTAATTTATTAATTGACCTCGATGGCCAAAGCCTAGGCCCAATTACAAGGCACCAGGAATTTTGTAAAGGACTTCCTTTACAGAAGTTTAGAAACAGATGGCATAACTGCCTTAACTAGCCAAGCTTTTTTATATTTTCAGTGGACTATGTCAATTTCATCTTCAGTTTTGATTGTTCTATTGCAGTCTTTGTTTTCAACTTGTGTATCTTCAGGAAGTGAAGGTTGTTTATGTAACTTTCCCGGTTAGCTATTCTTCTGTGGGCTGATAGGCCTAGGGACAATTGTCAACCTCCTACCTGTATAAGTTGAAGAAGTGATGCTTCAGTTTCTTCCAGCCCAGGTAACTTGATTGATGAGTTGCTAGAGATGGGCCCTATAAGTTATGACCACAGGTTTATTAGCTATGAAAAATACAAAATGCTTAAAAAAATTGTCATTTGGCCATATGCGAAACAAATCTGGCCTTTAAAGTATGGATAGTCACACTTTGGAGGGAGGAAAGACTGGAATTGACTGAAGGTTCAGGGCACCTGGTAACTCTTCCTGGCTATAAAAGCCTGTGGAAGGGAACCAAAGCCTCTGACATGATACATAAGCGATTATTTAACAGCCAGACTTCTGGGCCTTCGTACAATGTGTAGCGACAGTATTGAAGGAAGTTAAAGAACTACATCTGTAGAAAAGAAACCTTCATAGCTACCAATAGTTTGCTACCAATCCTCTGTCCCCTTACTAGAGAGAGAGGAGGGACTTGCTTTAGCAAAGTTTTAATATTCATGAGGAATAAGCAAAACTTAAACAAAAAGGCTGCAGTCTCACCTGTATCAAACCTGATCCAGCGCATAATGGAATGATTTCTCATTGCTAACTGGGTAGAGAAGGGATAGGGAAAGAAAAGACCAGTCATCTCATTTATTCTCACTTTCATACCAACATTTGGCTGGCTAAGATACAAACTGTCCCGTTAGGGGCACTGGATGAGTTACACAACCTGTTAAGCAGCAACCACTGGACCCAAGGAAAAAGTGTCCAAGGACCTGTGGGCAACATACCGCAAAGAAAAGAAAGTGAAGGGGGTCTGATAAAGCAAAGTGCCAACCTTCAAGTTAGTTCTTCTAACCCTCTAACATCATGTACTCTTACATGCACTGTATTAGGACTGGGGAATGAAATGTCCGATAGGTTCACGAAACCAAAAGATCGTATTCTTGGACACCTCTTTCTTGTTCCAGCCATTGCTAAGGAAAAGTCTTCGGTACCTTGGTCTGAGATGGAGAGTCCTTTTCAGATAGCATCTTAGTGCCCTGACAGGGCGAAGGAGCAGTTCATCCAGATCGCTGTCAACAATCATTAAGAGACAGAATGGAAAAGTATTCTAATCTGTCATCATGAGAAGAGGGGTTTTTAGTTTTAGCCCTGAATTCCGGGACAAACTCGAAGACTATGCACAACCAACCTCTGTTTGGCATCAGAGAATAGACCATGGTATTCACCCACTCATTTTGAAGAGGCCTGGGCCAACAAGATAGCCATCCTAGGAGTCGGATTCCTGTCTGACACACAGTATAAAGGCTCAAATGGAGCACGGGTGAAGCTACTCAGTGCCAAAGTCAGGTCCCAACTGGGTGGTCCAAGTTCTTTTGGAGGACAAGACTGATCAAAGCTCTTGAGAAGCATTGAGATTTCCCATGAGGAGGAAAGATCAACATTCCTCATACATAGAGCTGCACTCAAGGCAGCTCTGTAGCCCTTGATGGAAGACACGGAAAGACTTATCTCTCCATGGAGAAAAACTAGTTAGTCTGCTACTTGCTGAATAGGTTCCAACTGGAGAGACCCCATTGACAACACCAACCACAGTAAACGGAACACTTGCTTTGATACACGGCTGAGGAAGATCTGAGATAGCCAGACATCTCCAAAGCTGCTCTGCAAGAAAAGCCTCTCACTCAGAGGAAATACTGGATGTCTCCAACTGTGAAGAGATGAGGACCCTACCAAGCTGTGGTATCTCTGGAAGTGGGGTTGACACAGTAGGTTGTGCCGTGGAGGAATCTCTCTAGGGGTTTCTGAAAGTATGGTCAGGAAATCTGGGAACCATTTCGCGAGGCGACATGGGAGGAACTAGTCATTCTAAGATTCTGAGAGGGAAGACATAAACCTCCAGATTGTCCCAGTAGTGTTGCAAGGCATCCTCTGCCACTGTAAAGGGATTTGGGACCTTTGGTTTCTTGTAGAATCTTGTTGCAAACAGGTCTATTGAAGGCTTTCTCCAAAGATGAAAGAGCCTGTTTACTGTATCCTCGTGCAGCAGAGACCTCTGTCCCTATGACCTGACTTCGACAACTCAAGATTGTCTGCCACTACATTCCTCTTGCCTGGGTCCACTGAGTGATATATCACCCAATGGTGAAGCACTGTCAGGGAGCGAAGTTGAGGTCAACTTCATAGAATTGACTGCACACCAGCTTGGTGGGTGGTACTTCTGCCCCTATCATCAGTAGTTATTACCTTAACCACCTTGCAAAAGTTAACGACCAGATTTCCAGCTTGCTGAAGATTAATTCCATAGTAAAGGCCGCGGGTTTGTACTATGTTAGGAAAAATACAAATTATTTAAGGCAGTCCATAAGGTTGGTATCCCCGTATTGTTCAGCAGGAAAGGGGCTCCGAAAACAGCAAGGAACACACCACTGACAGTACTGACTGCTTCTAGTTTCACTTCTTGACAGAACAAACACACAGATAAAAAAAAGTAAAGGGGCATCTCTGTCAGAGGAAACTGAAGCAGAGGGCTCCCAAGTTCTGGGCAACCATCGCCGCTGCCAGACTTTCAGACAAGAAGCAGGGCTGACAACTGCAGAGCCTGTAAAAAAATTATTATTCTTTCTCCCTCAGGAAAGAAGATTTCTATCTTGAGAGAGGCTAAAAGAATCATATTTACGTGAGGATGTTCGGGAAAGACAGGAATGAGCCGTACTGACCTGTACAACCCATGCCCCACTCCTACCAAAATGACGGAAAGGGACAAGACAACAATCACAACTCGCCCTACAAGGAGACGGGAAGATTGCAATCATACACCATTAAAATTCGTGTTGAAGAAGTGTGGGAATGTAATTCTATGCCAGTTAGCTGAATCCTAGCATAAAAAAATTGTCTGCAACCCAAACCCCTACGCCTCGAACATCCTAAAACACACACATTCTGAAAGACTAAAACATTACCAAGTTCCCAGAAATGTGTGAGAAGATGAAAAGATACATAAAAACATTGTTAATATAAATGAAACGAAAGTAAAATACTAAAAAACATAAGTAACTGGGTCCGGTCTCCCTGAAGGGGCAACACTCCGTTGGGAGATGGACCAGCACATCACTAATAACACAAGAGATAATGATGCAGAGGAAAAGTCGCATATACTGCAATTTGCATCTGTCCCAAGGAAGGTCAACACAGAAAACAAGGAAGGCTGTCTAAAATGTTGATGTCCATGGAACTTCCGGGCTGAATAAAATGAAACAATTGCACAGGCTACAATAAAAAAAAACTGGCTTGGGAAAAGGAGAGCAAAGTGATACACATCTCCCAGGCAGTTGAGGAAAGACTGGTGCATCACGAGGTTCCAAACCTGGTTAGTGACCAGCATCCACCTCGTATACGTATGAGTTGACAGATGCCACAGATTCCTTGTTTTACAATCTTTGTTTTTAACCGGTTTCCAGCTTAGCACCAGAAAGTTATCCTATTGTTAAGACCAAAGGTTTGTTCCACAGATGAACAAATACAAATTACTTGCCCTCCTTCACTGCGTCAACTAATACAAATTACTTGCCCTCCTTCACTGCGTCATTCTTCACGTTCACATTCAATTAATAAGTTTGGGATCCACTTTCATGTTGGTAGTTTCTAATTCCAGAAGCCTGTTATTCGGCTTCCTAGATGTTCCTTTCGTTCACAAACTCCCGACAGGACCTGTAGTAGACATTTTAGTTCCCGCCTCCGAGTGGTTGGGCACATTTGTACAGATGAACACATCAGTGTTCAGAGCATGCCCGTGCTTCTCTATTTGTTTTGGGAAGGATCCTCTAGATGCTCTACATCCTGTGATATAGAGTGCATTATCAGCCCCGCACATCCGTCTCCTCCCACTTGTCCATGTGAAAGCTCTCATTCGTCTCCTCGTTCACAACCCTCCAGAACAAGTGATGTTCATCTTTCCAGGTCAGTTGTTTGTTTGTTTGTTTGTATGTATGGTGTTTTTACATTGCATGGAACCAGTGGTTATTCATCAATGGGATCAACAGCTTTATGTGATTTCCGAACCACGTCGAGAGTGAACTTCTATCACCAGAAATACACATCTCTAACCCCTCAATGGAATGCCCAAGAATCAAACTCGCAGCCACCGATGTTGCAGGTCAAGACTTTACCAATCACTCCACTGAGGCGCTCTCAGTTGTTTGTCGTCGTTCTGTTACTCCCACATGTCCATGCGTTGATCTATGCCTGTCCACTGACATTTTGCCTAGTGTATCAGTCAAGAGAAATGCAACTTAAAATAATTTTCCCCAAACCCTCCACAGGGTGTTTATTCATAGGGGAAAGTTTTAGGTCCAGAAAATGCCTCACTCCAGTCTTATCCAGGAAGGTTTTGGATTCTTATTTCATTGATGGATCAGGAAGGAACTCCTGGGACAGGAGGTGGAAGACTACTACTTATGCAGAAGTTTGTTTGTTTGTTTGTATGGTGCTTTTACGTTGCATGGAACCAGTGGTTATTCAGCAACGGGACCAACGGCTTTACGTGACTTCCAAAACACGTCGAGAGTGAATTTTTATCACCCGAAATACACACCTCTCACTCCTCAATGGAATTGCAAAGAATCAAACCCGCGACCACTGAGGTGGAACGCCAACACCATACCAACCACGCCACTGAGGCGCTTTATGCAGAAGTGGTTGGAATAATTTGTGAGTAGTACAACAATCTTTGTGCAAATCGTGGCGCCATCCTTTCAGATTTTCCTGCAGGATTAGAAGCTCTCCTTGGCCCCAAGAAAGAATCGAAGGCTTCTATTGGACTGCCTTGTTCTAATCATGCGGAGTTTGTCCTTAGACATGTGAATTCCCTTGTTAGGGTGGGGGAGGAGGATTAGTAGTCTCCAGACCCCTCTCCAAAACTTCCATAGGCAAAGCTATAGAAGTGTGGGAAGGGGTAAAATCTTCCAGGAAAGATGAAGCAACTGGCAGATTTGGCAAGGAGGCAGAACAATGAGCATGTGATGCAGCCATTGAAGGAAGGAACCCTGTCCAAGATGGAGACTCCAACTTTCCCTTATGCTGTCTCTTCTTGGTAAAGACCCTCCACTGCTCAGGAAGCCAAGAATGACATTCAAGGCGAGGATTAGTAATATGTATTACAATCATTACCTCTACATCGGCTACACGTAGTGTGGGACTCAATCTCAGCTGACGCCAAAAAACAGGAGCAAGGATAATCATCAACGCCAGGGCACTTCTTCTGATGCTTGGAAGGACTGGCTCATCCTGGAAGCAGAGATGATTCTTAGGGTTGCATGATCAAACACAGAACCACCCAAAAGCACAAGCAAACTCAAAACACAAGCAAAAAAAGAAAAACAAGCTTCGGAGAAACAAGCATAGCATGTCTTCCTACAAGGGTGGTGAAGAAGAAACTGAAGCGTCATCTCTTCAACTCCTATACAAAGGAAGTTGACAGTTGCTTGCCACCTAGGCCTCTCAGCATACCTTGTTGCCACCAATTTCTAGTTTTTCTTTTTAAAGGCTATCCAGCTGGCATTAGAAGACTTATCCATAAGTTATGACCCAGGTTAATTCTGTATATGAACAACTAATTATTTAGGCTTACAGAATCAAATTTGTTAAATTTATTTGAGGAGGAAATGAATATGAGAATAGAAAGAAGATTTTATTAAGATATTTGACTAGTATATGTACAAAAGTTTTATAAAAAAGTTACATCTTTGGTGATGTGCCTAATCAGACACTCATACAATCAATGAGTTGTGCGATGAGTTCCTTGGTCTACTGTACTTTCATACTCACAAGTAGCTGCAATAATTGGTTGTGATCTGGAAAAACATTTACTAATACTCAAGAAAATTTTAATATGAAATAATTAAGGTCTTCTTGTACCTCTTGCATTTCAATGTGCTTTAGTAGCATAGTACAAAATAGCATTGCTACTGTATACTAGACAAAATTAACAAACTTCTTGTGAACACAAATATTGTATATTCACTCACATAAATTTAAATACCAGATTTGCCACTGAAATGAATAATAAGAGGTTTATGAAGAGAGACCCTCATCCAATGATAAAAGTGAACTCCTTTGCTAGGTGTATTTTACGTAAAAAAATGTATGACAAATTCCCAAAAATGACAAAATGACCCAAAACTGAATCTTTTAATGAATAAAGTTTTACATGGTATCTTTATTATATACAACTATGAACATAAGCAGCAAACACACAACTTCTTGCTGCTTGTAGCTGTTTCACTTTACACAATTTACATTTATGCCTTCATCTCTCTCACACCTTCATGTACCTGTCCTTTTGCATTAAATCTAAAATATCAAGTCATCGCCATCAACATGAAAATGCTGCCAAGACTAATGCAGCATAAAGCCAAGACATACGCCTTCTAAGACAGCAAGTACCTCTGTTTATATTACTGAAATTTCTAAAGTGACCAACATATACGCAATTCTAATAAATAACAACCAATAAGTATAGGAAAATATACCTCCTTACTAAACAAGATATGGAAAAAAAAAAAAAAAAAAAAAGACACCCACCATACCTTCTATTAAACTTACGAGGTTAGCATGTAAAGTCTGGCTAAATTATACCACCAACTCCATTCAAATGGGGACAGGTGGTTTTTAAAATAATCCAACTTAATCACTTGAGCTGAATACTTTCAAAGGGCTAGTCAGGGTATGTGGAAAAGACAATTAGAAAAAGGAGAGAGTTGGTTTGAAAACATTAGAAAAAGGTAAGAGTTAGTTTGAAAACACTTATTTTTGCAGTAGGCCACTAAGAGCACAATAAACAAAATAATGTTAATGGGTCTCATGATGGAAAAGATTTGAAAATTGGCACACTGAATGGACACAAGACCTGGAAGGCTTTCCTGGTAACAGTAAAGAAAAATCCATAAAAAATGTTAATATAATTGTCATTGATTTTAATTTTACTTCTTTCCTTTGCACATTTACACATGATGAATCAATGACTTAATAACCAAGTAATATATTCAGTGCTGCTCAATGGTAAATAAACTTCCATAAAAGGCACTAAATTAGATAATATACAGAAGAAAAAAAACTTTTCACACAATATTCCATCAGGATTCACCCTGTTTCAAGATGGGCTGCAGTATTGAAGAAAAGGGGCATAAACCGTAAGAAGCCAAAAACAAAATATTACATGATATAAGAGGAAGTCTATTAAATACACACAAATCCAGAAAGGAATTCACTACCACAGAATTCAGGAAACATGATTAGAATACTAACATTTTCTGAATAAATATAGGTATGGTATGTTCTAGAAAAAAAAATTATGTAATTTATAAAGAAAATTCCCACCATATAACAAACCATCTTACAAATGCAAATAAAATATAAAGAACTGTATGTGAAGAAACACAAAAATGCTAATAAACTGTTTAAATTTAAATTCTTAACATACAGATTTTCAGTTTTAGATGCACAAGAAAAATAACTGGGTTTGTACTTGCATAGGAACATACCAAACCACCCAAATCACAATCCTCTTCATTTCACTGTTTTCTATTGCTGCAGAGTTACAAGAAATTATTAAAACTGTCATGGCAATGAATAAGTACAACAGTACATTACTGACATCTTTGGAAGAACTTATCTTTAATAATACAAAACATTTTACAAAGAAGTTAATTTAACAGGACAAACTTTTAGAAAAATAAGAAATTTAGGAAGCAGTTAACACAATTTGCACATTCAAGAAAAATTTTTCAATAAATGCAAAGTTGCTTATCCAAACAATTTGTCAATCACTTTCCAATATCAATTCTCCTGTAAATATTATGAATAGCTAAAGGTGTATTTGTGAGTGTATTTATAAAAGTAAGGGAAAACAATACAAAAGCTACTGGGTTGGTTGGGGAAATAAAATTGAAATGGGGAATAAACCCTGAGCTTGAAGGAGATTAGCTAAATGGTTCGTTATAAACCCTCGTAGTAATTGTCTCGTGTGTGTGCATGTCATAAGACTGGCACTTGCAACTTCATGGTACTTTGTACTGGTCACAAAAGAACTTAATAACCACTTTACTGATTATTATGATCTAGATCATGTAATAGAGTCAGCATAATAAAATTTTTCATTTTCTGTATTACAAAATATATACTGTATACTATACGCTTGCTAATACTGCTTATAATATATTACATTCAGCAATATGACCTGTTCCTTAAGTTTTGGTTACCTTTAACATATT